>NC_053165.1:16430469-16730469 GCF_016835505.1 Polypterus senegalus | reverse complement strand
TGGTGCGCTGCTACAAGTTCTTTGAGGACCACATCAATGACAGGCTGGAGTGGTCTACTAACACAGAGGAAAAACAGAAGAAAGGGCAGAGCAGACTCTTTTTCCATAGGGTCCATGGCTCCATTTTTGAAGATGGTGACATCCTTTACGTGTTCTACAGCAATGTGATGGCCATTACGATGTTCTGTGCTGTAGTCTACTCAACTGGTAACATCACTTCAAGAAGGAAAGCTCAGTTACGGGACACAATCATGACCCACTGCAGATAATAGAAAAGGAAAGAAAGAAGACAAAACTGATGGTCATTTTGAGCAATGCTGCACATCCTCTCTGTGACACACTAACACTGAGGACTTGCAGATGCCCGTCATTTATAGCGAAATGCCCAGAAGGGGTGGGGCTAAGTGCCCTTTTTAGGTGGTCTCTTTCTTCTTTTTAGCAATTTTTGTATGTTTTGAGGTGGTATCTATGTATCTATTATACCGTGCTATTATATCTATCTATCTATCTATCTATCTATCTATCTATCTATCTATCTATCTATCAATCAATCATATGGTGCTATTATATCTGTCTATGTACTCTATCTATTATATGTTGCTGTTATATCTATCTATCTGTTATATGGTGTTATTATATCTATCTATCTATCTATCTATTATATGATGTTATATCTATCTATCTGCTGTATCTATACTACAAATTTCCATCTATCTGTCTGTCTGTCTATCTATCTATCAGCCCAATTTGCTTCCCAAGAAAGAGCTCAACATGTGGAAATCTCATTTATTCATTTTGATCTCTAATGTGCCACTGCATTCGCCCTTTGTACAGCATTCTGCCCATTGCTTATTTCTGCCACTCCATGTGCTCATTCACTGTTTAGCCTTTCGTCTCGGGCTGGTCTCTCGACATTAACCATGTAAAGGACTTCAAGGAGCAGTGCCAAGAGTCTACCAGGTTCCAGTTTAATATTCTGGCCTGAAATCAACTGGCTGCTTGACAACGTTCTACATATCAACCTGTAATGACTTAATAGCAGAGCTAGTGAGCCAGAGCCCTATCTGGACCATGTTTATATTACCGCATTGAATTAAACATTGCAAGATGGTAATTGCTAATGAACTTTACTCTTTCAGTTTTTTTTTTTTAGATTTATATACAGTAACCAAGTGTTTCGAATTATCTTCAATTTCATTTCCATGTCAACTTGTGAGCATTGACAGTTTAGTTACTCTGGGCATTGTATGTGAGCGCACATTTTCTATCTCTGCTCTCTAATGGGAGATTTGTTAGGTTCTCTTTTTTCCACTCAGGCTACTCGGGTTCGATCCCAATTACTCATGCATTCACAACTTAAAGTTCCATACATATCTATGGCAATTCTCTGGTCTAATTTAATTTCAAGGTTACCCATCTTGACAGTAGCAGGCACAAGGAAGGAACCGGACATTAACGCTGCGCCAGTTTATTGCAGGACCCACTCAATGCACACATCCACTCTCTCTGATCCAGGTTGAAATTAAAAACAAACAGTTAGTATGAAAAAAGATGAAAATCAATCTACATTCAAACAAGCGTAACTCAGTTTAGACTCACAGGGGAGTCTGTTCTGGCAGAATCAGGGGCAAATAGGCACCAGGGTGGAGGAAATGCCAGTCCTTTACAAGACACAGTCACACGCACAGAGATACAAAGCTACTTAGGGATTGTGAATCAACCTAAAATGCAACATAAAACAAAAACAAATGTGCCTTTTAATGAATTATTGATCCATCTACAGGGGATTCGGTAAGAATTCAGACCCATTCACTGTTTCTACATTTTTCTATGTGGCAGCCATGTGCTAAAATCCTTTTTTTTTTTTTCACCACATGAAATAACACTTAATGCCCCATAATTCCAAAGCAAAAACAGGACTTTAGAAATGTTTGCAAATTTATCATGTCAGGTCAGGTTGGGGAGCATGCACTGGTACAACATGCTGCCTCACCCACCACACAACAAAACAGCTTGGGATCCTGGTTGGCAACCCCCCAGGCAGACACGCGGTTCAGTGCCACCCTCTATCTGACGCAGCCAGGAGTTACGTGGGCGTCCCCTTGGCCTGGTCCAGCCACTCAGGTCTTCAATAATGAGGATCGTGTTAGTCGGATCACTCTTGGGAAATCGTACCACATGGCCGCAGTGCTATAACTAACGCCCCTCAGAATGCAGGTAATGTACCTCATTCGGGATTCCGTGAGCAACACAAACTCAAACCAGCCGTACCCAAGAATACTGCAAAGAGAGACAGTACCATAGGAGTCCAGTCTTTGTCTCAGGTCATTGGAGAGCGTCCATGCCTCACAACCATGGAGCACCAGGACACTAAAGACTTGAACCCTCATCCTTTTGCAGAGATATCCGGAGCGCCACACACCCCTATCCAGCAACCTCATGGACCCCCATCCTCTCCCAATCTGTCTACTGACTTCATAGGAAGAGTCACCAGAGACATGAATGTCACTGCTGAAGTAAGTAAGCCTGGTCACCTCCTCCATGACCTGCACCACCATCACCTAATCAAAGCACCGTGATGTCCCTACATTGATGGATAAAAGGCCAGACGTCCACGTGACCGTCATCATCAAGTCCTTCCATGATGATCCTCAATACAATGAGGACTGATCATTTATTTTAGGTAGAATGCCCAGAGGGGGCTGGCCAGGCGGTCTCATGGCCTGGAACCCCTGCAGATTTTATTTTTTCTCCAGCCGTCTTTTTAATTTTTTCTGTCCTCCCTGGCCATCGGACCTTACTTTTATTCTATGTTAATTAGTGTTCTCTTATTTTAATTCTTATTTTGTCTTTTGTTTTCTTTTTCTTCATCATGTAAAGCACTTTGACCTACATTATTTGTATGATAATGTGCTATGGAAATTAATGTTGTTGTTGCTGTTGTTATTTAGCATGGCTTTTTTCCCACAATTGCTCAGTTTGGTCAGGCAGGCATCTTTAGGAAGAGTCGTGGTTGTTCCGAACGTCTTCTATTCAAGAATTATGGAGGCCACTGTGTTCTCAATAACTTTCAATGCAGCAGACATTTTTCGTAGCCTTTCTCAGATCTGCGTCTCGACACAATCCTGTCTCTTAGGTCTGCAGGCAATTCATTCAACCTCACGGCTTGGTCTCCAAACAAAGTGTAGAAACATCTCGAAGAGCGACAGAATGGGATGCTCCTGAGCCATATTTCAAGTGTCACAGCAAACAGTCTGAATAATTGTTTCCAAATAATTGTATTTTTATTTTAATAAATTTGTAGAAACTTCTAGAGTCCTGTTTTCATTTTGTCATTCTAGGATATTGAGTGGAAAAAATGAATTTAAATGATCTGAGGACAGGCTGCATTATGTCAAAATGTGAAGAAAGCAAAGGTGCCTGAAGACTTTCTGAATCCACTGTATGTATTGTCATGCATGGGTGGCTTGGGAAAGGTATGTAATAACCCCCTGAGAGAATTGGGGGTCTGCCACTGACTTTGTCCTGTTTCTCTTATTCCCTCACAGCTCTGAGAGACAGCCCAAAAAGGGCACTTAGCCTCACCCCTTCTGGGCATTTCGCCATAAAGGACGGGCAACCTAAAGAGAGGCGTCTTTTGTTGGAAGACCTGAGTAAGCCACAATGTGAGGCACGAGACTGACTGACCGAGTAGGAGGACACCCGGACCGGGGAGCAGCTCATTTGCTCATTTTTTTTGTTTCCTTTTTGCTTCTGTTTACTTCATCTGGCGGCAAATAAAAGGGATGGCCCGGTTGGCATCCCAAAATTCTGACTGATTCCAGTCTGTCCTTCCACTGCCCCTCCACACTATCCATTTTCAAATGAGCTTAATCCATTTCAAAGTCATGGGGGAGGCCTGGCAGGAGCCAAGCCAGGATGAATAATCATCAGTTTCCTGGTCACCTCCTTTAACATGGCCTTTTTCCCCATGTTTGCTCAGTTTGGTTAGGGAAGCCCCTTTGGGAAGAGCTGTGATTGTTCCAAACGTCTTCCCTTCAAGAATTATGGAGGCCACTGTGTTTCTGAGAACTGAGATTCACCAAGAGGTAATCTTTAAAAGGTCAATACCACATCCAAATAAAGACCTGGAACATCTCATAAATCCAGTGCCTCCTGGGATTCCCTTCAATTCTCTAAATCAGATTGGAGAGGCTCTTCCATAGATAAATCTACTACATGCTTCACTTGCTCTAACAATAATTGCATAAAAAGCACGAGAAAGATGGCACGGTGAGATCCTGGTGACACCAAACAGGGTAAGATGGAATGTTTCTGTTTGTCACTGTGTTTAGTGTCCAAGAAACAAATTCACTGAGGACACCAAAATGACAGAGAAAGAGACAGACAAAGAGCATCATGCAGCATTCAACATTACCTCAGACGACTCAACACCAGAGCCTCTAAAAGTGAGGACCATTAGTGGAAACAGCAGAAACGTTCAACTTAGGACTCCGGGGATGAGAGGGTGTTGGGGACAAGCGTCTCCGTAGGCTTGTGTTTCATAAATCAAAACTTATTTTGTAATAAGAACCTCACTGCCTATTTCGATCAATCTTTTCACTCCATGAAGTCTTATTTTTTAATAAATAGCACACTTTCCCCTCAGATAATAAGCAAAACCAGACCTGCTTACAAAAAATAAATAAATAAAAATAAGATAAAATGCCTCAAAACACATGGGTGCTGCCAGGTGGTACCCAACTGTGCATATGCTTGGCAACAGGCCCATTATGCTGTCTGCTCGTGGGGGACACTGGCGGGCACCCAGGGAATGAGCACGGAGTGATGGTTACCAGTGGTGACAAAAGAGCAGCAACATGATGTAACCAGAAATGCCCAGCCCTTCAGGTCCTAAATGGTTAAAAACATGTGGTGAGAATGAGATGAAAGCTTCAGTCCTAAAATAAAATAAAATACATCCACCTAATACTTTCCTTAGCTGTGGGTTCGAGATACATGTCTATGAACTTCTTACAATATCACTTTAGATTAGGTGTCCCTAACTATGCTGTACTTACCATGTAATTACTTATATAATTACAGAGTAACTAGGTGTTATTACCTTGTACTTGCTGCGTAATACAGTGTAATGCTATAATTAATTACTCAATTGTAATTGTTATTCCACAATTTTTAACAGTACGTATGTACATAAATTGTAGAATAACAACTACAATAAAGTGCATACCAACAGCATTACATTGTGTTACACAGTAACTACAAGGTAATGACACCTAGTTACTCTGTAATTGTACAGAATATAAGCAGCCAGCAGACACTACACTGGGAGACAGAGTCGGGAGGGGGAGCTGAAGCTTGCCTGGAGGAGTGAAGGAGGAGAAAAAAGAGAGAAAAGGAAAAGAATTGTGTATTGTGCTGTGCTTGGGACTGTGTTATACTTTCCCACAAGGAAAAATAAAAATAAAAAGCCCTGTGTGCTTTGGAGCTGTGCCTCTGCGTCTATCTGTGCCAGGTTGGGGCGGCAGTGCCCATCTTAAAGGTCCACAACAGATTGACATGAAAGGCGCTATATAACAGATATAAAAGCCACTATAAAAAAGAAAGATGATATGAACGCCATTATAAAAACAGATACTGTACATGTATATGAAAGGCACTATATAATAAAAAAGGAATGGGCATGAAAGGCACTATAAATGATTACATATATGTGTAAAAATGTCATATAAAATAAACAGATGGAGAAAAAGGCACTATATAATAAACAGATTGACTGGAAATGCGCTATTTAACAGATATAAGTCACTATAAAATAGAAAGATGATATGAACACCATTATAAAAACAGATACATGTATATGAAAGGCACTATATAATAAAAAAACTAATGGGCATGAAAGGCACTATAAATGATTAAATATATGTGTAAAAATGTCATATAAAATAAATAGATGGAGAGAAATAAAACCGACTGACTGGAAAGGTGCTGTATAGCAGAAATAAAATCCACTATGAAATACACAGATGATATGAAAGTCACTATAGAAATTGCATATATGTATATAAAAGGCACTAAATGATAAAAAGATAAAAGAGTATGAAAGGCACTATAAAATGATTAGATATATGCATAAAAATACCCAAAATAAGAAACAGATGGAGAGAAAGGCACTATATAATAAACAGATTGACTGGAAATGTGCTATTTAAAAGATATAAAAGTCACTATAAAATAGAAAGATGATATGAACACCATTATAAAAACAGATACATGTATATGAAAGGCAATATATAATAAAAAAAACTAATGGGCATGGAAGACACTATAAATGATTAAATATATGTGTAAAAATGTCATAAAATAAATAGATGGAGGGAAAGGAACTATATAATAAACAGATTGACTGGAAAGGTGCTGTATAGCAGAAATAAAATCCACCATGAAATAGACAGATGATTTGAAAGTCATTATAGAAATTGCATATATGTATATAAAGGCACTAAATGATAAAAAGATAAATGAGTATGAAATGCACTATAAAATGATTAGATATATGCATAAAAATACCCAAAATAATAAACAGATGGACAGAAAAGCACAATATAATTAACACGTTGACATGAAAGGTGCCATATAACAGATAGTGCTTCTCCTGTCCTCTTTATATCCGGGGTTAATAAATTTGTATGGTTGTAACTCATCAATTATTGATAAGCTGATCCATGGATAAAAAGTCATTCAGTCAGCCATTTCTTAGCCTTCTTAGTCCTGAACAGGGTCATGGGGGTCTGCTGGAGCCTATCCAAGGTAGCATAAGGCGCAAGGTAGGAACAAACCCTGGATAGGATGCCAGTCTGTCCTCAACCACACACTTGGGCCAATTCAGGATCGCCAATCCACCAAACCTGCTTGTCCTTGAATTGTGGGAGGAAACAGGAGCACCTGGAGAAAACCCATGCAGACACGGGAGAACATGCAAACTTCATATAGGGAGGACCCGAGTTGTGAACCCTGGTCTCCTTGCTGCAAGGCACTACCACTATGCCACCGGGCTGCCCATGGATGAAAGGTGCCATTTAAAACAGATATGTCTAGACAATCTATGGTTATGTATACATTCTAATAAAATATGCTACATGATTAAAAGGAGAGAGCTCATAACACTTTGCAATAAAAAAGGAAGGGAACAGAGGATTAGCTGAGCCTCAGGTGCTCCAGTCAACATAATTATTAATAAGCTGGTTAAATGAATCAAAAAGCAGGTTGCAAAGAGTTCCCCCATTTCCAGGCTAAAGTATCACAAGCTCCTTTTGGCATTGCCAACCACTCACCATGCGGGGGGTTGAGGCTGGGGTACCACTATATTTCCTCCCGATCTCCAGTCAACTGTTTAATTACCATGAGATTCTGTTTCATTTTCTGGAGTAGACTTTATCCTTCCACCCTAGCCAGGATGCCAGTCTGTCACCAGGCAGCGCTCGCACATGGCCATCCTTCTCTCACTTACAGTGGGTACGTTTCAGAATGCCAACAATATGGTTTGAACAGCGGGAGGAAATAGGAGCCACTGGGCGAAATTCACGCACCTCCTCGCAGAAGGCACCCTGAGTTAGACAGACAACCAGAATCCAAGTTCTGTCTGGCATATGGACCCGATTTCTTTTAGATGGATATTAGACTGTCACACAAGTGCCTTCTGTTTCCTTTCATACACGTTGTGGCGGGCGGCCATGGCAATCACCTGGCCAAGATGCCAGCCAGATGGAAGGACCTCTATGGGACACTACCTTCATCAGGACACAATAGGGGGAAGCCCTCCTGGGCGGCTGTGACACCATGGATTCCTGCAGGGCATGCTGGGAGTTGGAGTTTGGGACAGCCCTGTTGGATTTTGTGTGGGGGCCGCCAGGCAGGGAGGTGTAGAGCCCTACTTTGGGCTTTCACCACACCTGGGAGCTAACGAGCCACCTGGAACAACAATAAAGGAGCCGCCTCACTTCAATCGGGGAGTCAGAGTCGGGAGGAGGAAGACGACAAAGCTTGCCAGAGAGGGGAGTGGAGGCAGAAGGACTGAGAGTGACCTAAGGGACAAGGAAGGGACTGTGATTCGTATACTATGGTGCTTTGTCCTGGGCAGCGAGGAAAAAGTGCTTCCCCAGCTCTGAATAAGAGGGTGTTGTGTGCCACACTTGTGGTTTGCTTATGGAATTTGTGCCACTGCTTTAAACTCTACTGTACACTGCATAAGAAAAATGGAAACAAATTGCATTAATTTGAACATTTAAAGGTGGCATGGTGGCGCAGTGGGTAGTGCCGTTGCCTTGCAGTTAGGAGACCCGGGTTTGCTTCCTGGGTCTTCCCAGTGTGGAGTTTGCATGTTCTTCCCGGTTTCCTCCCACAGTCCAAAGACATGCAGGTTAGGTGATTGGCGATTCTGGCGATAGGCGTCCCTAGTGTGTGCTTTGTGTGTGTGTGTGAGAGCGTGCGTGACCTGCCTGGGGTTTGTTTCCTGCCTTGTGCCCTGTGTTGGCTGGGATTGGCTCCAGCAGACCCACGTGACCCTGTAGTTGGGATATAGAAGGTTGGATAATGGATGGATGGACAAACATTTTAAAGTAAGCATGTTATTGTCACCGATTGTGGCACCAGAGAGTGGCAATGCAGATTTACACGCCCAAGTAAAAATTCACTCCACTCTGCACATGTGACAACACCAATCTATGAAGACGACAGATCAATCTTTCTGTCTTTTAACAGCTATTTCCAACATGCACAGCTGCAGCAACATCAGTTATGAATCACAAGCAGAGTAACTAACCCCTTAACCCAGGGAGGTTCAACTCCGGTCCTGCTCGGCCGCAGCGGCTGCAGGTTTTCATTCCAACCCTCATCCTAATTTATAACTTGTTTTTGCCTACGTTTTAATTCACTCGACTCAGACCCCTTAGTTGTCTCTTTTTCCTTAATTAGCAGCCCAACAATAATGAGACAAAAAACAAGTGACCAGCTCAACTGTGCCCATCACACAATATCTGAAAATAAAGAAAGGTGGAGGTCTCGGTAAGGTTGATTTGCTCAGGTCTCCAAAACATTTTGACAGCGTTCTTAGGAAAAGCAGAAAAATCAACAGTTTTAGAAATGTCTGATTGTGGCAGCAACAAGCCATGGAATTCAAAAATGGGTTGAATTAACGACTGCTTCTAACTGAGAAACTGGTTGGAGTTTGAAGCCCCGATCTAGCTGGTCATCTGTTGGCTCGTTTCACATCTCATTTCTGATTGGCTGTCATTTAAGGAAGAAACAAATCAATGCAGAGGGCTGGATCCTTAAAAGTAGGGCTATTAAAATGAAGGGGAAAGGAGTTAATCAGCAGTGAAAACTAGTAACTGATTAGGAAAAGGGTTACAATGAAAACCTGCAACCACTGCGGCCCACCAATACTAGAGTTTGACACCCCTGCCCTAAAGCATTTAAGAGCGTTCTTTAAGCAGTGTGCAAACTTTATTTGCCTGATGAAATAAAAGAAAAATGAGAAATGCCGAAAGACCAGAGTTGGACACCCCTGCCTTAATAAATTCAATGCAATTGGGCACAGCTGTCCCTCTTCAAACTCACACCTTCCCGATGTGAAGTGCAACCAACCGAGATTCATTCACACTGCCGAGTGGCGACCTCTGGCCAGGCTCTGGTGGGACAGCCACTCTCCAGGACTGGGGAGATGTTAGGGGGTGGCAGCACTTGGCCCTTGGCTTAAGTTGGGTGGTAAAGTATAGGCTGGATATCTATGGGCACGGGAGATGAGATCAGGTTTAAAATAAAACCCAGAAACCTGATAGGAGCTCCGGAATTCTTTGCTTGCAAGTGCACGCAGAAGGGGGGGGGCCGGGAGTCAGCGCAGAAAATGTAGAGTTAATCGTCCCGGCCGCCACGATGGGGAGAAGTCAGCAGCATGTGCCAGGCGTGAGCATGTGGCTCACAGTCTACATGTCAATCTTACATTTCTTGATCTGATGCCACAACAAAGGTGGCCCTCTGTAAACTGTCAGTCACTTGACGGCGTGCACTAACTGTCATTTAGATCAATCTCGGTCTTCAGTGGGACACAACAAATAGCATCCCATCAGCTCTCTTTGATGGACTGCCTTGCTGAAGCCAAAGAAGGAAAGAAAAAATGAAAGTTTGTAAAGTGTCCACTATGAAACATAACTAAACAACAATTTATCATTTTTAATTATAAATGTTTAATTTTATAACAACGTAACTAAAGAAACCTAGGAAATTACAATTGAGCACATGATGCTCAAGTTAAAGGCGTGCTCCACCCAAAAACGACATTTTCTTTAAATTTCACTTTATTTGAAGTAATGGCCAAAAACAATTTTGAATGTCAGACTTTCATTCAGAATGAGAGTAAATAGTTTATCACACAATAGAACCTAATGGTTACCCACAGTACTCCTGTATCTGGTGCCTCTGGTAAATCTGATACTAAACAACGGGCCCCTTGCCAGTCTAAAAATGTGATTTACTGCATTTCTTGTAGGAAGGGTCCATTCATCTACATCTCAGAGAACACATTTGAGCTGTGAAAACCAAAGGCCTTACAAAGCAGAACGCTTCGCAATTCTATGCATTGACCGTAGACACATTGATCTGTCTGAATGCGTCCTTTAACTGGGATTCAAACAGCACTTGACGTGTTACCGACACCTTTCCATAGGACACCATTGAGTACTGCCACCTTTTCGCCTGCCTTCACATCGAGTCTTGAAGCTTCACAGTGTCACACGCCTGCTCGCAGGGGACAGCTGAAAGGCGCTAGAGACTGTGATTTCACCACCACACCAGGGGTTGGCGCTGTGTCTTAACATCTTTTTCTATTTCTCCCTCTGTAGACCGGATGATTGACGGCTAGAACACCATCTGACGTCACTTCCAGGGTCTGTCCACCTGGACCCGCCTCTTCCTGTCGGGAGGACTGAAAGCTCCGCCATCTTTGGTAGGTCTGTTCACGGCTGCAGAGATGGCTAAGCAGTAATTGCATGTTTTTTTGGCTTTTTGCCTTGCTTATCACCCCAACTCTTTATCATTGTCCTCTCTTTCTTTTACAACAGGTGGAAAATGTAAAAATTCCTTGATCGAATATCACTATATTGCCATAAAAAGAGTACAGTCGGTAATTTGGTCCCCCTCTTCTCTTTTTTGTGACAAATGGCGTTAAAGAGTAAAGGATGGTCCAAAGGGACATAGCCAAATACACAAATCTTATATAAAAATGTCTACGCGTGGAAGTGTGTGTGTCTGTCTGCCCGGCCCAGAAGTGCGAGGCTACAGCATGAAGCTCAAAGAAATCGACTCTGTCGCCAAAGTGAAACTGCAGACAAAAGAGAAATTTGCTTAGCCGCTAGTACACAAGCGAGGTGAGCACATCGGCAAAACGAAACCTTCGAGGAAAGAGAACCTCGCTTAACCCGCAAATACACAAGCGAAACTAGCACATCATCAGCAAAAGAAACCTCCGAGGAAAGAGAACCTCGCTTAGCCGCTGATACACAAGCAAGGTGAGCACATCGGCAAAACGAAACCTCCGAGGAAAGAGAACCTCGCTTAGCCGCAAATACACAAGCGAAACTAGCACATCATCAGCAAAAGAAACCTCCGAGGAAAGAGAACCTCACTTAGCTGCTGATACACAAGCGAGATGAGCACATCATTAGCAAAACGAAACCTCCAAGGAAAGAGAACCTCGCTTAGCCGCTAATACACAAGCGAGGTGAGCACATCGGCAAAACGAAACTGCCGAGGAAAGACAAACTTGCTTAGCCACTAATACACAAGCGATGCAATTGATTGATTGATTGATTGATTGATTGAATCCATGGTTTCTAGGAGCCCGGGCTTTTTACAGTTCGGACTTACACAGCTAGTATAATAATAACAGCAGTGATGCCAGCAGGCAGAAGACAGAAGACCTTAATCGGAGAATCAACCTCAGCTGCCAGGGCTAAGAGGTTCACTTCATTACTCAATTCTGCTCTCCGTCTCTAAATCAGACATCAAATGTTGTTTTTATGAGTTCCTATCTAAGCTGTATTGGGTTTCAGCTTCATGACAAATAAAGTTCTAATACTGAAAATAAGTTCCTGTGATTCATTGAAGACTGATTGAGGTCATTTATGTGAGGTAGAATGCCTAGAGGGGGCTGGGTGGTCTCGTGGCCTGGAACCCCTGCAGATTTTATTTTTTTCATCAGCCGTCTGGAGTTTTTTTTGTTTTTGTTTTTTCTGTCCTCCCTAGCCATCGAACCTTACTTTTATTCTATGTTAATTAGTGTTCCTTCATTTTTATTCTTATTTTGTCTTTTTTCTCTTTCTTCATCATTTAAAGCACTTTGATCCACATTGTTTGTATGAAAATGTGCTATAGAAATAAATGTTGTTGTTGTCATTCATTGATCATTTATTCCCATTTCAAAAGGAGGCTGAAAATCTCTCACTAAAACTCGAGTGAATAATGTACACCATCCCAAAACAGTTAATATAACCAAACATTCTCAGATCCACTGCCCCCAGTTCACATTTGTTAGGGGGCCAGCAGTAGTGGACGCAAGGCACGAGCCAACCCTGAACTGGCGCCAGTTCATCACAGGGCCTGTTTTGAACCACCCAGGTTCGCTTCCCGGGTCCTCCCTGAGCTGAGTTTGCATGTTCTCCCCATGTCTGTATGGGTTTCCTCCGGGTGCTCTGGTTTCCTCCCACAGTCCAAAGACATGCAGGTTGGGTGCATTGGCGATTCTATATTGTGCCTGGTGTACGTGTGTGTGAGTGTGTGTGTGTGTGCGCCCTGCCCGGGGTTTGTTTCCTGCCTTGCACCCTATGTTGGCTGGAATTGGCTCCCCCGTGACCCTGTAGTTTGGATAGAGCAGGTTGGATAATGGATGGATGGATGTATGTCTTTGGAATATGGCAAGAAAACCAGATTACCTGGGAAAACTCTAGCAATGAGTAGACCCGAAATTCAAACGCAGCCATACAACATGCATCTCAGAAGAGGTTGCCCACCAAAGGCTAAGTGTGTTCAGGCCTGGCCAGTACTTGGATGGGAGACCGTCTAGGAAAAGCTTGGGGTGATGAAGGAAGAGGTGTTGGTGAGGCCAGCAGGGGGCACTTACACTGTGGTCTGAATGTGGATTCCAATGCCCCATTGCAGTGACGGGGACATTATTTTGTAGAAATGGCTCCATCCTTGAGAAGTAAAACTGAGGTCCTGACTCTCTGTGGTCATAAAAATAATCCTGACAGTCCTTCGTAAAGAGTAGGGCGTATCCCGATGCCCACCACGGGCTAGTCATTGTGTCCCTCTAATTGACTATCTCTGTCACCCCTTCACCATCTAACAGCTAATGTATGGTGCAAAAATTCAGGAGGATGCTGTACATTGGTTGTTGTTGAAGTGGCTCCCCAATCACTACGTAAAGCACTCTGATTAGTGAGAAAAGCGCTAAATCGATAAATGTAAAGAATTATTATAATTGTATCCATTAGGCAGCATGCTCTACCACCCTTCAAAGAATGGTTGGCCTCTCTGGTGTTTACAAGCCGCGTCACACTCGTGTTCATTGTGGAAAGCGCACGACCGTATGCAGCTGACTCTTAGGACATCACGGCATTCGAACGAGAAGGTAATCACATTACACTTGATTTTTTTTCTGTCCCCCTCCTTTTAGTCATCTGGAATTTGTATAAACCAGACAACAGTAAGGTATTCATTCAGGGCAGATTTAAATATAAGGTGTCTCTTTTAATCAGCCTAAAACAAATTCACATTTGCGAGCACATCATTAATTTCGGTGTGCTTTGAGGTCATTTAAATGCTATTTTCTAGCAGTTAGCGTTCAAGTTCATCATAATTGGCCCCATTTAAGGGAAAGTGCTGCATTGTTTCAATTCAGACTGAGTCGGCCTATAAGTCGAGCAAACATTTTTTGGTGCACACAAGAATAAAGCTCTGGCTAAAGGTGACCCGCTATAAGGACTTAAAAGCTTTTTTTTGTGTTTTGTTCTGTCTTTTTTACTGATTTGTGCCTGAAGACAACTTCTGAAAGATGCCCAAAGTCACTCTGACTATGGCAGATGATAAGAATGCTTTTGTAGGCCTTCAAGTACAGCGTACACCACACAAAGCGCACATCCATGAATCTGTGCATTTATTCATTTTTGGTAACCATCAAACAAGACAGAACCCAACAGGAAAAAAGAAAATCCCATATAGAATGATAGCCTAATTATTATAAAGTGTTTAATTCAGCTTGTTCCTATATAAACTTCTCAATGGAGACTATTAAAAATCGTTGCGGTCCTGTATGTATGTTATCATAGAGTTGACGCTCTGAATGTTTAATGAAGCGCCATCTGCTGGCTGACACAGGAAGAGGCAGTTGCTAGGTAACAGGGAGTGAGGGAGTGGCATCCCATGTAGTGAGTAGTAATGAGCCTACTCCACAGATTTCACTATGCTGTAAATTCATCAGAATTGGTGAAATATTCAAGAACTGTTCTGGACTTGGAGAAATGCATTGAACTCAAAGTGTGAAGGAGGAACTGAACTAATTCTGAGTGGATTGAAATGGCGTAATAGTCTTCTAAGTGTCCCAGAGGGCTATGCTGGAGTGAACCGAATGTGTCCTGAGTTATGAGGCAGTAATGATAACTACTGAACCACTGTGCCTCAAAATACTAAAGAAGCACACAGAATGAACACCATGATATAGCGTTCCCAAACCTGCTTAAACCGAATCGGGGGTGGAATTGGGAATGCAGGATATCAGTACATGAAAGATTACAAGGATAACACGAAGGCACAGAAGTTTGGTTTTTGTTTTGCGCCTTTTGCACCCGTAAATATAGGGGGGTTCACCTTCGAGGTGACCCAGACTCTTTATGATTGTCTACTTTGTCTTTACAATAGATAGATAGACAGACACTTGTAGTATAGCAGGCAGGATAAGACAGACAGACAGACAGACAGATAGATAGATAGATAGAAAGGCACAATATAATAGATAGATAGATAGATAGATAGATAGATAGATAGATAGATAGATAGATAGATAGATAGATAGATAGATAGATAGATAGATAGATAGACACTTGTAGTATAGCGGGCAGGATTAGACAGACAGACACTTGTGGTATAGTAAGCAGGATTAGACAGACAGACAGACAGACAGACAGACAAACAGACACTTGTAGTATAGTAGGCAGGATTAGACAGACAGACAGGAGAGACAGACAGACGCATGTAGTATGGTAGGCCGGATTAGACAAACAGACAGACAGACAGACAGACAGACAGACAGACAGATAGATAGATAGATAGATAGATAGATAGATAGATACCTATCTAGTCCTAGGAGTTCGACCTTATGGGAATATGTACAGTCCAGCTGTGTAAGACTTTTTTGGCCGTCAGAACAACACACCCCAGTGATTCACTCCTCAGGAGATGTTGGAAGTAATCGTTTTCCATATCTCTGGCTTAGTCAAAGATGAACAGCTGGGTCAGGGACTCAAGGGTAAGGTGCAAATAGATAACTTTGGGATAGTCCATCCATTTTCTGAACCTGTTTTGACCTTTAGAGTCTTTGAGGTCCTGGAGGATCAGGATCCAGCCAATCCATTGCAGGGCACATTATTATTTTTTTCTTCCCAGGCTAAGCTAGATATTAATCTTTAGAAAGAATTTAGAGTACTCAGAGAAAACCCAAATAAAAACAAGAAGAGAATGTACACACTCTTCCCAAACCGCGACAGAGACAGAAATCAAGCCCAGGTCCCTAGTGTGTGATATCCAAGAGAAGAAGTTAATTTGGTTGATGAAAGACTGATCCTCGAGTCTCTCTTGCATTCCATTTTTGATTCATGGAGGCCAAAGAAATGAATTTCAGCAGTAGAAAGTGACCCCGGCTGTTGATTAATTGCTGCATTAGCACTAAAGAGCACACAAATTTGCCAAATCTGCTTGCTGTAATTATTGTAATCCAATCATAGGTGTGGCACCTGTATAAACAGTTTGACGGGGAGTTAAGGTGTCAAACATTAGGGCAGCTCACGGTCACGTGTTAAGTTAAAAGCATGGTCATGCCCGAGGCCGTGAGCAGCGGCACATTAAAAAAGCTATACCTTTGGCCCCATGTGGGTGTGTATGCTCTCTGACAGACTGTGGCTGTGATGGACTCCACTACTCTAAGAAGGGATCAAGCAGGTTTAATGATCGATGGAGTAAACTTAAACAACTTTCTATGTGTAAAGACAATGGTGGTTAGGAGCACACACTGATACAGTGCATTGCAATAATAGCACACATATGTGTACAGTGTGGTGGACATGTGTTCTGTCCAGTGCTGGCATTTACCTTCCACTTTGTGCTGTCATGGTAGTGTCTACCACCCCATGAAAGAGTCAGTGGGTCCAGGAAATGTACAAACTGAATTGAACTGAACATACAAAAACACCCCCACAGAAAGGGGGGCACTCCAGTTATGGACTTTATAAAAAGAAAAAGCATTGTGCATCTGCTGTGTTATACTTCAATCCCGATTCCCCAAGCATATGACGTCTGGTTCCTGGGTTTAGCCTGCATAAGTCTGATAATTAAAGTTCCTTAGCTTGTGGAATGTCCAAACTTCCAGCTTTCCTCTAATATAAAAACCTTGGGATTTTCTTTTGTGTGTGTGTTTACTTTTTTTATTCTTTGGCTCCTGTTTTCTGCACTTTGCAGCTCAGGTTTCACTCGAGTTCATTGAAGAGAATGGACACCTGCTGTGCTGCTGCCACACTCGGTGCGCTTTCTGTAATAAATGGTTCTACATTACAGTAAGTGAGGGAAAAAGAAGAAAAAAGCGCCTGTGTAACGCTAAAAATAATGTCCGGGCAGCACAATGTTGCCAATTCACAGCTCTTAATTATAAGCTGAGCTTATTGCGGTAGTTTGCATTTAAACATCAGGGAACAATTGACATTTTCCAGCTAATTGTCTTTTTTTGCAAATTGCACGTAAATGGAGCGCACGGAGCGGGGCTTTTACTGCGGCACATTCTGCATGGAGCCGTCAGCAGGAAACAATCTCTGCTCTCAGCCTGTGCTGATCTTCATATGTGCTTTGGATGGAAGCACACGGGATCTAAAAACCGGCAGAGCCCACTCTCAGGATTCCTTTTCGTTCACAGCCATTTAATATCACCCTTCCAGCCAGGATGGGCCTCCAAATTGTATCTGTGAATGGCAGGGTCCGCTTACCCCTTAGTGCGAGACCCTCTCCCCTCGCCTGGGCGGTAACTGAATACGGAGCCGGCCGACAGATGATAATTAATGACGAGGGGCTGGATAAACAGGGAAAAGGTGTCCTTGACCCCAGCGCCGCTGAGTTCAGCATGGGGTCAAAGCATGTGGGTGACCTTTCTGGAGATCTCCCACATATTCCAGCATCTGGAAGGAAGAGTGCTTATCTTCTCCCTTCCCAAAACCTCAGCACTTGTACAGTAAATCAGTCACTAATGGTACCATCGGCTCCTCTGCCCACTAGAACAGGCTGGAGTCTCCTAATAGGGCGGCTCTCCCAGGCGCAGGCTGAAATTAAGGCGTCTCCATTAATTTTTTATTATCCATTCAAGTCAATCTGAATTTGACGCTATATCACTGGAGCATACTGTCCCGATTTAAATCTTGGGAAAATAAAAGGCCTTTACAGACATGGCCATCATTAAAGCTTTCCTGGAAACATTTCCGTGCGGCAATTTATGGATCCATCCCTTCAACCATCCATTTGTCTATTCCCAATCAGGAACACAATGTCTGGGACAAAGACACATTGTTCCTAGATTGACCCCTCTGTCTGTCTTTTAAAACTACAAATCAAACCATTCCAGACGTTGTGATTAAAGTGCACATTGCAGACTTTCATTTAAGGGGATCTGCAGACATTTCAGTGCCACCATGTAGAAGTGACAGCACCACTTCTACATGGTTCCCTTATGTCAGGACACCATAATGATTGGGACACTCAGGTCTCTGGTGGGTTTAATGGCTTCATAAGATACCTCGGCCTGTTTCTGCCCTTTGGAGTCTGTAGTTGTCAATGTTCAACATGAGGATGAAAGCTGTGCCAATGAAAGTCAAAGAAGCCATTAATAAAAGCATTTGAGACGTCAGTAAAACCTTAGGATTAACTAAGGGTGTACTCACACTGGCAATTCGTTCCGCGCCTGGGCACATTTGTCCACATGTAACCCTCCCAAAGTCTAGTTTTGTTTGACTAGTGTAATCGCTCCGTACTAGACCAACCATACTGTGTCCTGGCCCGCTTGAAAGAGGTGGGCCCGAGCATGGTTGAGTAGCATTCGGGAACAGTGTGTTCGCTAAATGTGTCTGAGCACGGAAAACAGACAGATGTCAATGATACGACAAGTCCGATAGTGCAATTCTCATTTCATTCAATATCTTTTGAGTTAAAAACAGGGTTTTTATTCTCACCTTACACATGAACGTGAATTGTAGTTAGCAAGAAAAGTTGCAAATTCCTCCCTTAACGTCATTTGTCTCTTCTTGTACGTATAACACAATTAACAGCATAACGCTGCGCTACACACTCAATAAATCTGTAAGAGGGTCGAGCGTTATCCTGCTCTACACGACTCCAAAACTAACACAAAATCAGGAAAATCATTTTGACGTGCATGCTGTCACTCTGTGTTTGGATCATGACGAAAGTGAGGCCGGGCCCAGAACGTTAAGCACAGTGTAAGTGCAGAGCCAGGGGAGGTGTAGGGATGGGGGGGACAATCGTGCTTGGGCACATCACGGAACAAAGGGGCCTAGTGTGAGAACACCCTTGATCAACGGTCTGGAATATCACTAAGAAGAAAGAACAGACTGGTGAGTTCAAAAATCATAAAGGGACTGGTAGGCCATGGAGAAGCGTGGTGAGAAGTGCCACCCATTTCAAAAGGCGTCTTTGAATGACTGATCAACCTTCACCCAGGGTAACATACAAGATCGGAACATCACAGGAGATGATACAGAACATACAACTTAAGGTCACTTGCGTGGGAAAAGAATGGCAAGAAGTGCCACACATTTCAAAAGGAGTCCCACATGACCAACCAACCTTCACCCAGGGAGATATACAAGATCGGAATATCACAGGAAAGGATGCAGAACATACATCTTATGGTTACTAGCTTTGGAAGAGCATGGCGAGAAATACCACACATTTCGAAAGGAGTCCCTCATGATGACCAGCCTTCACCAAGGGTGACATACAAGATTGGGAATATCACAGGAAAAAATGATACAACTTAAGGTTACTGGCTTGGGAAACAAATAGCGAGAAGTGCTGCACATTTCAAAAAAAGTCTCGCATGATGACCAGCCACGGAGATATACAAGATCGGAACATCACAGGAGATGATACAGAACATACAACTTAAGGTCACTTGCGTGGGAAAAGAATGGCAAGAAGTGCCACATATTTTGAAAGGAGTCCCTCATGACTGACCGACCTTCATCCAGGATGACATAGAAGATCTCGATACCTCACAATGGTTTACATACCTCTGCAATTATATAGTATATATATATATATATATATATATATATATATATATATATATATATATATATATATATATATATATATATATATATATATATATATAAACTGTAGGCAGGTTATGCAGTTCACTCTTTTACTGTCCGAGTTTGTGACTAATTCCTGAATTAAACCTCTAGCGTCTCTCTAGCTACAAACTTTGTTTCTGTTCATTCGACTTTGATTGACGTCTTGCCTTTTGGATTGGGCTACATAAAATGTTCTGGTTTTTGACTCTTTTGCTACGTCTCTCGATTTTGTCGCACATACTGGCCATTGTTTGCTTGAATCTCATACTCCCACTTACTATTACTCACTATTACTATCTATCTATCTATCTATCTATCTATCTATCTATCTATCTATCTATCTATCTATCTATCTATCTATCTATCTATTAAAAGTGCTGCCATCCAGGGCAGTCATTACACGGGCCCACAGTGGATTTTGGTGTGTGGCCAAAATGATTCCCCCTAATGAACATATTTAATGATCGCACCTGAGCTTTATTCCATACCCAAGTGGTACCGGGTAACCCTGTTAGTAGAAATTAATCATAAAAAAATGAATTCTGCACAGTTCAAAGCCCTGACATCATAACAAGTATGTGAGATGGCTGGCATCCCGCTGTCAACATCGCTAAAGCAATTAGGAAGCTCACTGTCCGGCAGACAGATTTGCTGTTTTTAAACAGTTTTTTACGATCTCTTTCCTGTCTTGTTAATGGATTAATTCACTGACACACATTAAAAAACACATACAACACCAAACATAATGTGGGAAAAAAACATTTCTCCTTTTTAAAATGCCAAAATCAACTGTACAGCAGAAACTCTGAGCCAAGCCATTTCAATTTGTCAGCATTTCGAACTTCACTTATGCTGTGTTTACCCAGGATTACCATGAATCAAAGGAACAGAGAGTTTCCAAAAAAGCCCCTACATGTACAATCACATCCTGGCTCACTCCGTACCTGCCTGGCCTTCCCCTCCTCTGCTCCAGCCACCCACAAAGGGAACATTTCATGGCAGAAGGACTGTACATGTAAAGATCTGCAGCGTTTGCTAGTCACTATAGACTTTTTAAAACAACGCGGATTTCAAAGCCGTGTGGAACTTGGCTGCCTTTTACCATTACACCTTATTTCCATTTGTAACACACAGCCAGCGGGCTCTGCCAAGTACAGTGGACACAAACAGAAGGAAATGGTCCTGCATTGAGCTTTATCAATTTGGCATTTGGTTTGGGAGTACCTACAATATGTACTTCTCCGAGTGTCTCTAACTGTCAGACAGACACTAACATTTATTTTGTGAAGGTGACGTTGAGGTACAAGAAAATATACCAGCATGGAGAATGGGCTAGTATTAAATTTGCCGGATGCACATACTTTGGCAATAATTTCTTTATAAACCAGCACAGAGCTAAAGGTGTCTCAAACAAGAACTCTGTTCACTAAAACCCACAAGAATATTCATCACTAGTACAAATTAATTTCTGTTCAAAGCCTAAATATCCTAACAGAACCTAGCTCTGTGACAATCACCAAATTTGCAGCATAAATCAATTAGCCTCAACTGATGTCACATTGGACAAGTCTGCAGAATAGTAAACACCACGTGAAGGTGCTTTAGAGGTACAACACAATTGTTTATACGTACATCATTCAGTTAAATCGAATACAGGGTGGTCCTGATCTAATTATACAGATCCAGATCATCTGGATGACTTTGATTTATGCGGGGACGATTCCAGTTCAGCACAAAGACGATTCTTTTTGTCGTCAGTAAGCACACTTCTCGATGGTCCAGGATTATTTGGGTGATTTTCTATGTAATAAACTTAATAAGTTGTAGCATAATGAAAATTGCACAATTAGATCTGGACCACCTTATATAAATTAAGTCAGGTCACGTCTTTTTCCAACCTGCCTAATACAGACCAGGGTCATGGTGGGTGCAGGTGCCTATTACAGCTAGCATAAGGTGCAAGTCTGGAACAAACCCTGGGTAGGATGCCAGTCCATTGCAGGGCAAACACAAACCAGGCATAATAATTTAGCATCCCCAGTTCACCTAACCTGCATGTCTTTGGACATGTAGGAGGAAACTGATGAAGACATATGGAGAGCATGGAAACTCCACACAGGTGTGACCCGGGAGGCAAATCCTGGTCTCCGTACTGCAAGGCAGCAGTGCTCTTTCTGCACCACCCTTCTGCCAGATAAATTAAGTGACTTACTTAATGGCACAAAGTGGGTCACAGGTGTTTGGTCCAATGCTTTAGCCACTAGTAGCCAACTAGCCCACACACCCTGTCTATCAAACTGCCCCAATTTTATTACGATTAGGTCTGCTGCCCAAAGGAACGTTTATACTCTAAATCTGAACGGATGAGGTTGTGGACAGGGGATGCACACTGTTGTTTTCAGCAGAAGGGGCTGCCTGGCTCTGGAAGGACAGGTACAGGAAAGGAAGATGGGGTTGCCCCATCCATAACTTGCTCCCTTTTGTTTCCTTTCGGACCAGTACTACAAAGAACAATGGCAACACTTCTGACTTGGCAACCGTGGTTCTGCCTCTGTCATCCCGGGAGCAATTTCAGAGTAGACTAACCTCTCATGGTGGCACAGTGGTAGCGCTGCTGCCTCGCAGTAAGGAGACCTCGGTTCACTTCCCTGGTCCTCCCTGCATGGACTTTGCATGTTCTCCCTGTGTCTGTGTGAGTTTCCTCCCACAGTCCAAGAACATGCAGGTTAGGTGAATTGGTGATCCTAAATTGTCCCTAGTGTGTGCCCTGCGGTGGGATGGCGCCCTGCCCGGGATTTGTTCCTGCCTGTCACCCTGTGCTGGCTGGAACTGGCTCCAGCAGACCCCTGTGACTCTGTGTTAGGATATAGCGGGTTGGAAGATGACTGACTGACTAACCTCTCATTGAGGAAGTTACCTACAAAAACCAAGACTCATCTGAGAATTAGACGCTTGAACCATCGGCCCCTACTTTTTGATCCATTTAGTAACCAATTAAGGCCAAATTCTGTTGCTTCGTAAAACGGGGTTACCAAAGCATCCCAAAATGTGAATGTTGTCTTTTGATTGCACCCCATATAGCGCACTGCCCTGTGCTGATACAGAATCATTCTACGCATGCACAAGGGTCTTTTGTTGTCTGGCACATGAACAATTGACATGCAAGACATGCACAGAACCCCAGAGTAGAATTGTCTAGCTGCAGACCTCCTGAGCTCCACTCCATGGAGAAGCCAAAAAAACTGCACAAATCAGATAATGTTTAGCAACCTTTGCATTACGCGTCAGTGCTTGAACGCGCCACACCCAGTCATTTGTGTCTTTCTCAATATTGCCCATCTCCTTATTTTAAAACATTATTGTGTAATCTTTGAGTTTAGGATTGTGTCAGTGTTATCTGCCTTATCAATAATGATAACTATTGAGTAGACATCTTTGTGTCTTGGCTAGAGAGGCTGTTGTGCAGTGCTGCCGGGTATAGCCTGACCCCCTCTTAGAGTTTCTGCCATGTGAATCAGGTGGCATAGTCATGCAATCTAATTAGCGGCTTATTGGAGCTCCTCAATGGTGGCACTCCGGAAGTCCTCAGCTGGACTTTCTTCCCACTTGGACACACAAATCTGGAAGTGACTACAAGCACACTACTGATGAAATGTTCCCTTGCAGACCCTCAGGGCTATATGGAGGCATATGCTATGAAAAGGCCTTTACATATCTAGAACCCTGGGTTCAAACCCAAGGGACAGGGACTGTCCGAGTGCAGCGAGGTTTGCACATTCGCCCTGTGTCTGAATTGTTTTAATCGTCCTCTCACATCCTAAAGTATATGTGTGTGAATTTCATCAGTGACCCAACATTAGCCCTGCGTGGGTGTGTGCGCCTGGTGATGGCCTGGCACCTGCCCGTTTGGTTCCTACCTTACTTTCTATGATGGTAGGATATCTTCTGGCTTCTCATAACCCTGAAATGGATGAGCAGGTAGAGAAATGAATGGCTGGATGGCACAGTTTTGTAGCAGGCACTGAAATACTATGTAGAGTTAAGAAGAAATGTGCCAAGTGAAGAACAAGAGTGTGTCAAATGGCCATTGACTGCAAATTAATGTCATGAAGACAAAGTCTCTTTCCACTTTGACCTCTTTCAGACTGCACTGGATGCCGATGCTGATCACTGAACGAGTCTCCATTTGTTCGGCATGCTCATAAATTAGCTCCGATTTGTTTTTGATAATTATTAGCAGGTTAAGAGAGTGAAAAATCACCATGGCAACCAAACTTCTACCCATCACTCTTCGGCGAAACATTTCCTATTTTCAGAATCCTTTGCAGATAAATCATTTATAGCCATTAAACAGAACAAGAAAAATGCCAGAGCACATACTTTTCTGTGGTGGAATCCAAAATGTTGTGCGGTAAACAGTTGCCTGTCTGGGCAACAATCTCCTTTCTGCTGCATCTTCTGCTCGGAGCGCCTCGGGTTTTCTGTGTTTCTCAGCCTTGACAGAAATTTCCTGACTACTGTTTATATTTCTGATATTCAATCCAGCAAAATAAATACTGGCATGTACGCTTTTCTCCTGACTCAGACTGCGCCAATTTCTAACTAAAAATGGCATTTTCGTTTGGAGGTAAATTCTGCAAAGCAGCATTCCATATTACTTACACGTATTATTTAACAGGTTTTTGTTATACAATAATCTGCGTGGGGTGGCAGAGTGCCACAGTGGTTTGTGCTGTTGCCTCACATGCCCACCGGCCTGGGCTGGAATGCCTTTCCATTGGGTCTGTATTGGTTTTCTCCCATGTATTCCAGTTTGTATTCTCACTTCCTTAAATACATGCGCATGAGCTTGATGGATGGTCCTGTGGGAATGTGAGAATATGTGTGTGTGCTCGGTCTAGATGTGATTTCTGCCTTGCACCCAGCCTATAAAGCCTTAAATGGCAGAGGTCCGGCTTACTTGTCTGAACTTTTCATGGCTTACAAACCAGAACGTACATTAAGGTCTCTGGATGCCGGTCTGCTTATGATTCCAAAGATTAATAAAATAACAGTTGGAGGTTGTGCCTTCACTTACCGGGCCCCTAAACTGTGGAATGGTCTGCCTGCTACTATAAGAGATGCCTCTTCGGTCTCAGCTTTCAAATCTTGGCTGAAGACTCACTACTTCAGTTAAGGACACCCTGACTAGAGCTGCTGATTAACTGTACAGACTGCATCTCAGTTGTTAGTCATTAGCAGTAAAACATAAGTAACATGAGAGTCATAATTTGTTACTAACCCTCACCTATTCTGTTTCTCTTCTGGGTATTCAAATATGGCACTTGGTGCCACTGCCCACCTGCCAAGTTGTTTTGCCTGCCGAAGCTAAAGTCATCTCTGAAGGAGGATTACAGGAGTCGTCAGGTAGAGGGGTCCTTTCATTGGATTGGCTGACCCAGCGCTGACTCAGCTGTGGAATGGCCAATAGTGGGAGGCGGCTTGATGTCTGAGGTCTCCAGGACTCTGAACAAATCCAAATCATATTATGGGATATCATCTATTGTTGAATTCTCCTCTGTACTTGTAATATTCAATATTGCACTATTATATTGTATAGAGAATTACTTGTGTTCTGTTCTGTGTATTGTATTTTATTTACCACCTTTTCTTGACACCCACTGTACTCCTAAACTACCTGGAAAGGGGTCTCTCTTTGAACTGCCTTTCCCAAGGTTTCCTCCATTTTTTCCCTACTAGGTTTTTTTGGGAGTTGTTCCTTGTCTTCTTAGAGACTCAAGGCTGGGGGCTGTCAAAAGGCAGGGCCGGTTAAAGCCCATTGCGGCACTCCTTGTGTGATTTATGGGCTATACAAAAATAAGTTGTATTGTATTGTACTGTGAGGACTGGCCCTAGCCCACCCATGACCCTCAAATGGATTAAAGATGCTTTGAATATGTAACAATTATAGTATGTACAGAGTATGGAGTTTCCAGAGAGTCTAATTCTCTACATAGCCCCTCAAATTAGCTACTAGGTGATGAAGGGGTGAGAGAGATAGTTAGCCAATCAGGGACAGGGAATGATTAGGGGGCCAGAATGACCAGGTTGTGGTAGGCAATTTAGGCAGGACATCGGGGTACATCCTACACCTTTCGAAAGATGGTCAGAGTGTAAGTGAAGTATGTAGGAAGTCTTTTCAAAGCTTTACATTTCTCAGTTCACCACACTGCAAGCTTCCATGTAAGAAAACGGTGGACACGCATCTCGAAGCTACATGCCAAAAATGTGCTTTGTCGCAGGCAATGCCGGACCTGACTCACTTCAGGAGAAACCCGTAACTGTAACACAAAAGGCCACGGTGCAGCTAATTACACTTCTCGATAATCGCGGCAGTCCTGGTGCTTACTCAGCAAAGACGAGAAGAAAACCCTCGAGAGTTTCTACGCAGCATATTCAAATAAAACATTATTAACTGTGATGAAGTGTGTGGTTTATCTTTAACTACTTTAGTCCTTCCATGACAGCCAGAAATCACTTATTATACTTTAACAACTTTCTCTAGGCTGTGTGTCTGTATATGAATGCGCCCTGTGTTGGAGTTCTTCCCCATTTCTTGTTTCTTCCTGCATGGCACCAAATCCTGCTAGGATAGGCTCTGCCACCCTGTGATCCTGAGCTGAGCTAAGCAGGGTTAGGAAGTGAGACGTTTATTCAAATCAGAGCAAACTTTAATTAAATTTAAACACAACACATACAGACTTTGATATAAAAAGGCTGTCATGCCCAAAATACAGTAGTTCATCGGCATAACACGACACCAGGGTTCATCCGTTCCATCTGCTGAATACAGAGGAGTGAGGCAGCCAAGAAAAATAATATTTCCAAATCTGAGCAGCCAAAAGTGTATTTTATTGCAGGGTGTCTATGTTAAGTTATGAGCTAGCTTGACCACATATATCTTTTTTTCTTATTAGGCCCATTTTACTTACTTTTATAAAAACTCCTTCTAGAATCACCATAAATCCAAGAGTTCTCCTACAGATGACATGTTTAGGAGTATTAAGTTTGTTTGGACTAGAAGCAGCGGTTTAAAATTATCTGTAGGTGTCTTAAGAGGTCAAAAAATGCTAAATGGTATATACGTATAAGAAACTCCTTATAATGAGAGAGGGAGGAGCAAAGGGAAAGAACAAAAGTAAATGGCCTGCAGCAAGCGCTCCCTTATCTCACATCCTTCCTCTCTGTCTGGCTTTGGTGCTTTCAGCCAGTTAAGCCTGTGCTCAGCTCATCTTTTGATTCCAAGCTGAAAGCACCTCAGAGTAGCCATGGAGCTGCTTTAATCTCAGACCTGCATGGGGTCACTTCCAGTTTCAGGAGAAGCCCAATATTTGTCCCCGTATCAGTGAGACTTCAGTAATCCAGGAAAGGCCATGTCTCCTTCGGTCTCCTACACTCCATATTGTCATGATCGTCAGCAATAATAATAATACTCATCATCATCATCATCATTATCATTATTATTATTATTATTATTAATAATTATCATCATCTCCTCTATAACAATTGAGCACAAAGTGTGATTTTCTATTTGTTTATTAGTTCTTTATGTGCAGTTTCGTTTTTCAACCCACAGATTTGAAATTTAACATACAGATACTTTTCACCTTTTTTTTGACTACTGTGTAGGAAAGGGGGCACCACAGAGCCCCAGAGCCCAAACACAAACACACAAACCAGTCCCGGGTTCTAATAAAGAGGTGTCAATTATAAAATACATTGCATAACAATGATTGAACAGGCTGTCTCTTTTCTTCTCCTTCTCTTTGTCTCTCTTTATCATACTGCTACTCCTCCAGTCAAATGTTGCCATCTTCACTCCCAGCTCCAACTCAACTGGGCAAGGTAGCAAGGCCCCTTTTATTGATGACCCGGGAGTACTTCTGGTGCCAGGGCTTCACCCGTTGGAAGCACTTTCGGGTCATATGGAAGTCCCAAATAGTAGGGAGTGTAACTCCCCCAGACCCCGGACAACAATTTCCAGCATTCCCTGCTGGTGTCCAAATGGGTACCCATAGCCAGGGCCGCTGCTATCTAGCGTATGGGAAGAGACAATAACCTGAATATACTGCTCTCCTCTGTCCTTCCCTGCAAGATTCCCAAGTCTAGTCCAGTTGGGCTGCCGGTCCTTGAGTGTCATCCCTCACACTTGCTTGTTCTTCCAGTGGGCCACAGAGGCAGCTCATGATTGGTGGAAGTGGCAAAAAAAAAATATCTCAGCAGAGAAACCACACTGTGTATGGCTTGATGATTAGTAGTGGTGAGCAAAACAGGTAAGCTTTGATTTGCATACAGTTTCATGAAACTTGATTTTATAATAGATTTTTCAGTCATGAAATGCAAAACTCATTAAAAAAAATAAAAACTTTGGGAGGTTTCAGTTTCCTTTTGGGTGGAAAGCAAGAAATACTGCTCCCCAATGCCTCATTTACACTTCTCCGTTTACCCGTTGGTTTTTCTGGAATTGCACAATGCACATAGTCAGTAAATTCAGTTGTTTTCACGGCTGCTAGTTCACATCACCGTGGAGGTGCAGTGTGTTGTGTGTGTGTGTGTTTTTAAATGTGACATGCTGCTTACTTTCCACATGAAGACACACCAAAACACACCCTTGTGTACAGCACCGCATTTCCTCCACAGGAAAATCTCACTTCACTGAACGGCCCCTGCTGTTGTCTAGCAGCTACCCTTTGCTGATTTGTGCAGGAGCGGTTGAAGACGTGCACTCTCCAAGCGATGTGGAGCTTCACGTTTCATTTTCTGTCTATGATGTCTCTTTAAGACTGTCATTGCCAATATTAATTTGCATTGCAAGGGGCGTGTCCTCATTGGATATGAACCGCCAGTAACAACAGGAGAGGTAAAAAGGGTCACCACTTCCTCATGTAAGTTTGCGGATTCCCTAGGTCTTTTCAACAATCAGTCGTTTGATAAAATTAAACATTTTTTCAAAATTTCTTTTGGATCTGAACTTGTGTCTATTTTTGACTAAAATGTTATATTCTCATTTTGATTTTGATAATTATGCAGTAGACGTCTTGGTGTTGACCCCCTCTTTTGGCTTTGACTATGTCATTTTTTTTTCAATAAACCTTTCAACCTTATGTGCTTGCATAATAATTGCCTCATTTGTCACTGCCTGGCAACAGCAATTACTTCTCCATCATCTGATCCCAAGAGAAAGAAGCTGCAAATTAGAAATGCATCCTTGGACCCAATGTGTTTGTGGTTTTAGACAGACCTGTGAGTAAAGCAGTTTATGGCAGTGATACCTTGCTCTTGGCAATGTCTATTACCCCTTTCGCCATTTCTTGGCAACAGCAATTACTCCTCCATCATCTTATTCTACTTTACCTTACTAGCTCTGCTATTTTCAACTATCACAGTGAAACAAGCTGCAAATTAGAAATGCATCCTTGGACCCAATGTGTCTGTCGCTTAACACAGACTTGTGACTAAAGCAGTTTGTGGCCGTTACACCTCACTATTTGCAATATCTACTGCTCCATTTGCCATTTCCTGGCAACAGCAAATACTCCTCCATCATCTGATTCAACTTAACCTTATTAGCGCTGCAGTTTTCATCTT
The DNA here is from genome assembly GCF_016835505.1 of Polypterus senegalus. NCBI lineage: Eukaryota > Metazoa > Chordata > Cladistia > Polypteriformes > Polypteridae > Polypterus > Polypterus senegalus. Next base: position 16,701,163 of record NC_053165.1, on the reverse strand, counting down.
TCATAGTGAAACAAGCTGCAAATTAGAAATGTATCCCTGAATCATAAGAATCTGACTCTCGCATGAGTGTAGACAGCATTGGTCCCAGTGTGCTTGTATTTCTTGAACCAACCTGTGACTAAACCAGCTTATTGGCAGCACTATCTCACTATCAGTCGCGCCTATTGCTCCATTTGCCATTTTCTGCCAACAACACTTCATCCTCCATCATCTGATTCAACTTGAGCTTATTAGTTCTGCTATTTTTAAGTATTATAGTAAAACAAGTTGCAAATTAGAAATGCATCCTTGAATAATAAGAATCTGACTCTCGCATGAGTGTAGACAGCATTGCTCCCAATGTGCTTGTATTTCTAGACAGGACCGTAAGGCAGTGTTACCTCACTATCAGCCATTCCAATACCCCATTTACTATTTCCTGGCAATAGCAATTACTCCTCCATCATCGGATTCTACATGAGCTTAGTAACTAACTCTACTATTCTTAGCTATCAGAGTGAAAGAAGCTTTAAATTAGAAACGCATGCTTGAATCATAGACATCTAAGACATTGTTGAACTCAATGTGTTTGTGTTTTTAGACAGATCTGTGACTGAAGCTGTTGGTGGCAGTGATACCTCACTATTGGCGGTGCCTATTGCCCCTTTTGCCATTTCCTGGCAATAGCAATTATCATTCCATCATCTGATCCTACTTCAGCTTATTAGCTCTGCTTTTTTTTATCATAGAGAGCAAGCTGCAAATTAGAAAGACATCATTGAAATGTAAAAATATGATTCTTTATGAGTGTAGACAACATTGGTTCCAATGTGCTTTTGATTTTAGACAGATCTGTGACTAATTTACTTTATGGCAGTACTACCTCATGATCAGCCATACCAGTATCCCCAATTGCCATTTCCCGGTAACAGCAATTACTCCTTCATGATATCTATCTATCTATCTATCTATCTATCTATCTATCTATCTATCTATCTATCTATCTATCTATCTATCTATCTATCATCCTACCTTATTAGCTGAAAGATTTTTAATTATCATAGTGAAACAAATTGCAAATTACTAATGCATCCTTGAACCATGAGAATCTGAATTTTGTATGAGTAAAGCCACCGTTGGTCCGAATAGGTTTGTGTTTTCAGACAGACCCGTGACTGAAGTTGTTGAAGCTGGCAGTTATACCTAACTATTGGCAGTGCCTATTGCCCCTTTTCGCCATTTCCTGGCAACAGCAATTACTCCTCCATCTGATCCTACTTCAGCTTATTAGTTCTGCTATTTTTAACTGTCATTGTCAAAGCTCCTTCAAAAGTCAGTTTCCATTTGTTCTACTCTTCCTGTACTTTGAACTGGTTTCCATATTTTGACAATGGCTTCCTGCTTTGTATTTTATGATCTGGCAACTTCAAGTTGTGTTTTTTTTTTTTTTAAAACGTCCCCTATGATTTATCCCTGATTCCTACAATTTAACTGAAGAAGTATTTACCCCTTTGATTTAACTAACAATGCCTCTGCATCAGCCCATTTATACCAACATTACACCCCTTCCTGGAGTATACTGTCAGGTCAGCAAGAATCCAACTTGTCCGGTGTCCCCTGTATCGTTCATACATTGAGGGGAAAAAAAAAGAAAAAAAGTTTTTTTTTTTTGTTTTTTTTTAATTTCAATTCTGCCAGATTTTCAGAAATTGAAATTCCTTATTTTCATTTTATGGAAACAAAAATCTGCATTCCAACATCACCCACTCCTCCACCTCAATACTACTTTCAAAACTGTTTACACTGCAGGCTTTCTAACAGCAGATAATAAGCATTTGAGCCGCTACTTGCGGCTCCCCAAATTACCGATTCATTATGAGAGAGTCATTTTTTATCCTTGCTTAGCTCCTCACCATTGGCACTTTTCACCGGAGATTAGAAACAAACCTCGGCCTCTCCGCATTGCACGCTAAAGTGCTGAGCTAACAGAGGACCCTAATGCTCTCTCGCTGCATTCCTGGTGCTGTTTGAGGTTCGTCCAGCTTACAATAACAATCCCGCCATGGCCAATTTACTTTAATAAATCATTCAGACGCATGTAGAATGCCGTTCAGTCGAGAAGGCAGGCAAGCGTTGGCTTTCGATTGAGAGAAACGCACTCCCCCTGTCATCCCCCCACCATCCAACTGCCTCACTCCTACAGTTACCCCTGAGGGAGCCACAGGCCAAGCCAGTTTAACTTTCTTCTATGATCAGCAAACTCCAACAAACACCATGGACTCAGTTTTGTCCGACACAAGTTTACATTAATGCCGTTGTTTTTCTTGCCAAGCTTGCTAATGCATTTTTTACTTTCTGGGTAATTTTACAGCTTAACCTTGAAAAGACTTGAGTGACACGATAAATCCGTCTAAATATTGTGCATTAACTCTTCAGAATTCAAAGTTCAGCTTCAAGCATTTTAGAAGGTTGCTGTCATTCATTCATTCATTCATTCATCAGGATGTCCATTTTAGCTCAAAGCCTTTAACTGTCGTAAAAGTAGTGGGTGTGGGTTTGACAAAACACTCGAGTCAAAAGAACAAAAAAAAAAATAAAAGAGACAACAATGCAGCAAAGCCCTTATAGAGAACATCATGTCACTGTGCTGTTGGTCTAAAACATGACTCGACACAGACATCCACTCCCTCTCCATTGTTCCCCTCACGTTTGTGTTTTATTTTTAAGAGGGTGATAATGGTTACCTAGTTGAGATGCTGAATTCTATTCATCATAATTCAATGCCAGTTCTATTGAGTCGCAGGGCTCTTGAATACAAAGGCTATAATCTGCAGAGATGGGCAGTTCTTGGTGAGCACAATACACCTTCTAAAACAACCCCAAAAATACAAAAGTAACTTGTTTCTCATTGCCAAGTGTCACAAACACTACATAAGGAAGGAAACATGCTAAGTATGTCTTACAGCAACAAAGCCCCCTTAGATCACACTGTCTGGTTCCTCTGTTCCAAAATGGCCCACCCCTCGAGGCAGAAAGCCTAACAGTGAAGAGCATCACGCACAGTGCGCCCTCAAGGCAGATCCATTGAGCTTCGGTGAACACCCACAAAGTTCACAGACTGCTGAAATGCCACCCATTGGTCTCTCTAATCCAGATCTGACATACAGTAGACAAGTGTACTTATGCCACTACTAAGTGTACTTATGGAGCTGCTCTTCATTCTGGGTATCTCTATACTTTGCTCAGTTCAGCTTTCCCTAATGCACTGTCTAGTGTGCTGGTCCCTCTTGCTGACAAACAACCCCACATCGTGATGCTGCCACCATCAAGATTCACCACTGGAACGGTATTGCATGAGTGTTGAGCAGGGATTGGTTTCCTCTAGACGTGACACTTAGAAACATTTCAATGTTGATTTCATCAAACCAGAGAATCTTGTTTCTCATAGTCAGAGAGTCTTCAATTGAGTTTCATGACTCGCCTTGGTCACTCTGGTCATGCATGAATGTGGCAGTATGTAGTTGTCCTTCTGGGAATTTCTCACAACTCCATACAGGTTTTCAGGAGCTCCACCAGTGTGATTATTCAGTGCCAATATGCAAATCTTAGTTAACCACCAGACCACAGGTTGACAATATGTACTAAAGCTCTCTAATCGCCTCCATCTCCATGGAAAATTCACAGCCACTCCATCTCCAATGTCATTTCTATGTCTGTCTGCCTGGATCCTCCCCTTTCTGTCACTTGAAGTCATAACCCAGAAATCAGCCATCTTGATTCAGTTCCTAATTAGAACTTCAGTCTGAAAAGACAATTCTGTATTTACTGTGTGTTTTCTTTGCATTATCTCATTCAGTTATATGGGGTCACCAAGGTGGTACACCAACTCTTGATCATTGTTTGTGTCATATTCTATGATAGATAGATAGATAGATAGATAGATAGATAGATAGATAGATAGATAGATAGATAGATAGATAGATAATTATTACCCACTATTATGTCATGGATAAAGCCAGAAAACAGATGGACTAATGGTTCATAATTTGCTTACTTAGTATTTTCTACTGGCAAAGCAATGGATGGCACTGCTGCCTCATATCTCCAGAAACCTGAGTATGAATCTCAGCTTGTGTTGCAGGTGTGGAGGGTTTGCATGTTGCCTCTAAATTTGTGTGAATGTTTCTCAGAAATCCTAAAGACAGGCATATTATGCCCATAATGATAATGATAAAATAATAATAATAATAATAATAATAACTCCTTACATTTATATCACACTTTTCCCACTGCTCAAAGTGCTTTACATAGGAAGTGTGGAGCCACCTCAACCACCACAAATGCGTAGCATCCTCCTGGATGCCGCGATGGCAGCCATTTTTGCACCGGTACGCTCACCACACATTAGCTGTTAGGTGTTGAAAGGGTGAAAGGTTATTATCCAGTTAGGGACAGGGAATGATTAGGAGGCCAGAATGTCTAGGCAGTGGTGGGCAATTTAGCCAAGAAATTGAGATACACCCAACTGTTTGCAAAAGATGCCCAGGGATCTTTAATGGCCACAGACAGTCAGGTCCTTGGTTTTGTGTGCCATTTTTACAGCACAGTGTCTCAATCACTGCACTGGGGGAGATTGATATCCACATTCACACCAAAGAGTAACACCCCCTGCTGGACTCACCCACACCTCTTCCAGCAGTAACCCAAGCTTTTTCCTAGTTGGTCTCCCTTCCAAGTACTGGCCGGGCCTGAACATGCATAGCTTCAGGTGGATGACCTGTGGCATCATGAGTGAATACACCATGCAGTTTACCAGCACTCCAGTCAACACCAGAGCTAATTTTGGATGGAGAGGTGCTGACTTCCATGACTAGGAATTAGGTTTAAGCTGCTTCAGTAATAAATGAATGGCATTGTTTTATTATTTTTTATACCCTGTAAAATTAGGAAAGCAGATGGCATCTTACATTGCATACATCATCCTTTTCAACAGAAATGCAACAAAACACTAAAAAGGCCTAATGTGTGCTATTTGCAAAACAGCTGGACAGAAGATTCCCTTCTCAGTCACAGCAAAGCAGCAGCAGCTGTGGAGCAGAACATCTTGTCTGTGTGCCCACCGGACAGACACAATGGCTAATTCAATCAACAACAGGCATGCATGGCATTTCTGTCTTTGGCTGATGTTATGTTGGTATCATTGACTACTACACACACACACACACACACACTGTATGTGTCTGCTTTTGTGTTTTTGTCACCTAAGCGCCACTCATGAGATGATACATAAGCACATGTGCAATGGCAGGAAAGACTAAATTCGGCCTGGATGCTGTCACGTTTCATTTCTTTGTGCTCCCCATAGCCAGTGCAGCTCCAGGGTGCCCAGGGATGCGAGTGTTAAGAACGTCTAAGCCTCAGGGTATAATAAAACATGTCAGGCAGGTTGCTTACACACCGTCTCAAGGCTCATTTGCAGCGCAAAACAATGCAGACTCTCTCCTGGCACCTGCCAGGGCTGCCATGCAAGCTGCTGGTCTCAGCTTCTGAATCCATTGACACTTTTTTTTTTTTTTTAAGGTGTTTCGTTTTCTTTCACTCATAGTCAAATGTTAACAGGGAGAGGGATATTTGTAGAGACATGTTTACGTGTGATATTAACAGCATTTATTGTGCACACGGGTGCCACATTGAAAATCAACCCCAGGGAATCAGCGGTCAACCTCCTGACTCAGAAGATAAGAGTAGGATCAGCGAACGAGAAAAATACACGGCCAGCTTCTGATACTTTAGTCACTTTACCTGGAAGTGTAGGAACTTCAGTTTGGCTTAATGGCTAAGGCTACGCAGGTAATATTATGGAACTGCGATTTTTGAGTTATATTAGATGGTTCAGTGGTGGGTGCTGCTGCTTTACGGATCCAGACTCCCAGGCTTGAATCTTGTAGAATCTGCATGGCCTCCCCTTCACTGTATGGGTTGCCCCTCCACCAGCCAAAGGCTCGCACTTTATAATCTCTTGGGTGCATAAACGGGCACCCTGTCCAGAGTGTATTCCTTCCATGTGCCCAATGCTATCAAGAAAGGCTCTGCTCCTGCTGCAATGTGGAGGATTGCGCAGCTCTGAGGATGCTGAATGTTTAATGCTCTGTGGTAGGGATTAGAAGTACCATTTGAATAAAGGAAGTTAAATGAAGCAAACTTTAGAATAATTTTAACAAAGCGCACTGCTAATTTGGATAGCATATCACAAAGTCAAGCGCATATCAATGATTATTTGAATGTGTTCGACGTGAAATTCAGTCAGTCATTGTCCAATCCAACGGGGGTCTGCTGGAGCCAATCCCAGCCAGCACAGGGTGCAAGGCAGGATCAAACCCCAGGCAGGACACCAGCCCACCGCAGTCTACATAAAAGGCGCTATGTCAATAGGAGACTAACTAACCCTAACCCAAACATGACATATAAAGGAGAAAGAAAAAGAAAAAAAGTGGAAGAGTAGAGGAGAAGAAAAAGTGAAATATCATCTAGAATGATCAGTTTATTAGAAATAGCAATTGGTGCAAAGAATCTGTGAAACATAATGGAGACAAACACACACACATACACACACACACCGTATCTACACGCACATCCACACACAGTCACACACAAGAAAAGTCTCATTTTTAGCTCTGCCATCGACACTGTCAGGATGACTTGATGGAACTGAGAAAACAATGCCACACTGTAGGCTTGTGTTTCACTCTGGGGAATCAAGAAAGAATTTGGAGGTTGGTTGTTTTTTGTTTTTTATGAAAATAAGCAAGAGAAAGAGAGCAGAAGAAGAGCGACGAAAACCCTGTGAGCCTGCAAGCCATCTTCATCGTATGAAGGTCACAGCCTGAGTGCACAGCATGGCCAGTGGAGGCTCAGTTATACTTGATGACTAACGCGTCCCCAAATTAGACAGTAGACGTCACGTTTCTGTTCCTTGTACAACGCTTTAGTCACACACCTTTCAGCAAGACAACATACTGTCAGTGCCCTCCCTATAGTTCATCTTTCTATATAAATATTTTATATTAACACGCACACAGATTATTATATATATATATGTACTGTATATATATATATATATGTACAAATCTAATCTATATGTCAATATGTATACCGTATATATGCATACACTTCTGTTCACTGTTCTGACTCACAACTGTAAGGCTGCGTACAACTATAACACCATCATAAGTATGTGAGAGACTCAGCAGTGGTGGGCCTCTTCAGCAAAGGGGATGAGTCGGCTTATAAAACGCAGATATAAGCAACTGATGGACTGATGCAAGCACACACACACACGGTACATGTGATAATATTAAAACTACTACTACATACAAATTCACACACTCTGTACATGCCACACTGTTACTACAACCACTACATACATACACACACTCTGTACATGTCACAGTATTAATACTACCAATACATACACACACACAACACATATGCTCTGTACATGTCACAGTATTACTACACACACTGTACATGTAACAATATTAATACTGCTACTACATACAGTACATATACACACATGCTCTGTGCATGTCACTGTGTTACTACTACTACTACTACTGCTACTACATAGATACATACACACTCTGCATGTGCCACAATATTACTACTTACATACATACACACACACTGTCCATGTAACAATATTAATACTGCTACTACATACAGTACATATACACACATGCTCTGTGCATGTCACTGTGTTACTACTACTACTACTACTACTACTACTACTACTACTACTACATAGATACATACACACTCTGTATGTGCCACAATATTAATACTTACATACATACACACACTCTGTACATGTGACAGTATTAATATTACTAATACATACACACATACAACACATATGCTCTGTACACGTCAGAGTATCACCACTACTACTACATACACATAAACACACACTCTGTGTATGTCACATTATTACTACACACACACTGTCCATGTAGCAATATTAATACTGCTACTGCTACTCCTACTACATACACGCACACACATACACACACACTCTCAACCCTGCTTAATCCAGTCCAGAGTGGTATGGTTTCTGACTTATCCAGTATCCAAACAATGCCATACACACACACACACACACACACAGAAATTGAGACCACTTTATAGCTCACAATTTTGAGAAAGTGGAAGAAAACCCACCCAATCACAGAGAGACCATACAGACTCATCACAGACCAGGACTGGGCACAGGTTTCACACCCAGCACACAGGATGCATGAGGCAGCAGTGCTAATTATTGCACCATCATGGCTCCTACTTGCATATTTTTTTGTAAATGTAGATACTTTTATATTTATTTATACACACATGCAGCCATAGACACACACACACTTTCATACTGTACATGCGTCGATAGATGCTGAAATATACACAAATGCATAGACACACACACTTCAAACGGATCAGCTACATAAGTGAATGCACATAACTGTGATATTCCAATCCAACCTCACCATTCTTGGTGACTGTCATTTAAATCAACAAGCTTAGGTTACCACATCCTCCCTGTCCTGCCGGTGCTTTATGCTATTTATGAGAAAGCAAACCAGCAATCATCCACCTGTTACTGAACCTGCTTAATCCAAGTCAGGGTCTCAGGGACAGAGCCCATCTCAGCAGCATCAGGGACGACACAGGAACCAGTCCTGCATGGGACACCAGCCCATTACTGAGGCAAGAAAAGAAAACCCAAAAGGTTCAAGCCAGCGGGGGAGAGAGAGGGTGCAGCATACATGTGTCCAGACTCGCTGTGCTTCAAAGCTCAGATCAATGCAACTAAACAATTGGTCTGTCACTAAAAAGCACACCTGCCCATTGACCATGAATGGGGCTGTGTTGTAACCTGCAGGCTGAGACTCAGACACGAAGCACACGGAGATGCTGAAATTCCCAACAAAAAGAGCTGTAGGAACATGGATTTGAAATGCCACAACATGGCTCTCGTCACTGCCCCAGCAGTCAGTCTGCCAGCAGGATTAGGAGGGGATTGGTAAACGAGGATGTTCTTCAGTTTAGACAGCTAGACCACACGGCCTGGTGGATTTTCTTATGTATTATTCCAGCCAAAAATCTCTTGGAAAGCCTAATCCGCAAGCCATCTTAATGAGGCTAACGATTTAGCCCGGAGTTCAGCCATCCAATAGGAGACTAGCAAACTCCGGAGAAGGTGACAGCCCGTACCTTACCATCACAACTTCTCTTGACCTCAGCATTCTGGTTAACCACAATACGACGTCGTAAGAGTGATTCATTGTTGTTTTAACATTAGATGGGGAAATGTCACTACAATGCAGGGCGTTGTTAAATGGCACAGGCCGCTCACAAGTCACTGTTCCTCCATTCAAGACGGAGCGGTGGCTCTGAGGCTAAAGGATTCTGGGCTCAAAGGTTGGTTGCCAGTTTGAATCCCAGCAGTGACGGAAGGAGTGCTACTCTGTTGGGCCCTTAAGCAAGGCCCTTAACCTGCCATTGCTCCAGGGGTGCTGTACAAATAGCTGACCCTGTGCTCTCCCTCTAAAACTCTGAGTAAGTTGGGGTATGTGAAAAAAAAAAATTCCCCCCGGAGATTAATACAGTATACAAAAAAAATATTGGGACTTCCCAATTTAGGTTTAATAAATGCATCTGCCAATTTGCTTCATCCAGCTCAGGGTTAGAGAGAGGCCAGTGCCTGTCCTCACAGTTCGGGATGGGGTGCCAGCCATTCACAGGGCACAGTCATGCAAGACACCCAGACTCACTTGCGAAGGGCAGCTTTAGAGAAGTGCAGCAGCCTAACATGCACGTCTTTCAGGTGTGACAGGAAGAACCAGGCAGACACGAGGAAACATGCAAACCTCACACAGACATTACTTATGGTGGGATATGAAACCAACACTTAAGTAGTACAAGGCAGGGCGCAAGCCACTGGGTCACCCTTAGTATATCCCAGGGGTCTCCGACTCTGGTCCTGCAGTGCTACTGTGCCTACAGGTTTTCATTCAAACCTTTTTCTTAATTAGAGACCACTTTTTGGCACCTATTAACTTCTTCCCCTTCATTTTAATTTACTTGTTTTTTTAGGATTCATTCCTCTGAATTGCTTTAATTTTTCCCTTAAGCGACACCCAAGGAGAAATGAGATGCAAAGTGCACCAAAGGGGGTTCGGTTTTGTAAAGCAAACTCAATTCCCTGTAAATCATCAGCACGTGAATTCCAACACCAGGCCCAGTGGGATGTCAGCACCTCAATGGCGGAGTGCACTAATCTAGCAAATCTCATCCAGCTTGGCTCTGTCACTTTACCGGGTCCTAAACCGTTAAATCGGTGCATTACCGTCTGCTGGAGATGAAAGCCGCCCAGTCCCCAAGGTGTAAAGTCTATAAAGCGTGACAGGCAAAGCCTTTGGTTCTAAAAAGGGCGCTGTAGCTACTTTTGGAGATCAGGTCAGATCTGTCCTGATCACGTGGGAGGACTCACTGGTCCTTTCTCCCTTACTGTTTATCTCCTCGATGCCATTACTGCTGCTGCCGACACCCAATCCCGATGTTGTATTGTTCGGCGTAGCTGACAAACAGTTATTGAGGAAGTCGAACACAGAAAAGGCCGGAGCGGTAACTCAAGTCGTCTGCCGAGAGCCTGCGCTGATGTTTCTTTTCTCGGGGCTCCGTGTATAACATTTCGGCCACACATTGATCCTTCTGTAATTCTGAGCCCTGGCTGAATCTTGTCAAAGCACTTAGCTATGGCTCCAGTGTCAACGTGTGGGATAAAACAGATGCCATTAAAACCCCTGTGGGAGGCCCGGAAGGAGCTAACGCTTGACCCTTTATTTCACGCATGAAGCCCATTCCACGTCCTGTGCGTGATTCAGCCCAACTAGCTGGACTGATGTGATGGCCAGTGCTTCCCATTGCTCACTCCCTGGCAGTTAAGTTTCCGATTTTATCAATCTGTCCACTTTGACATTTCATTTTACCGATTATAGAATCATCAGAGGCTCATTCCTGTCATGAATATGATGGTACTAGGATAGACTCCGGCCCCTCAATAAGCCTGACCTACCGTATATGAGCACGTATAAGTCGGGTTTTGAAACCCAAAAAAATTGATCATAAAATCAGACCCCGACTTATAAAAAAAACTCGATCATAAAAATCAGACCCCGACTTATGCGCCCGTTCAAAAACACGGCACTTACATTTTTTTTTTTTTTACATCTTCTTGCCTCCTCCAATCTCGCACCAGATTCTCAGATGCATAGAATTTTGTTGCAGCAGTGCAGTTACCAATTTCTTTTGCTACTTCAACGACATTTAATTTAAAACCAGTTTCATATTTCATTATTATTATTCACATTAAGATCTCAAGATGCCGGTCTGCTTAGGATTCCAAGGATTAATAAAATAACAGTGAGAGGTCGAGCTTTTAGTTACAGGGCCCCTAAACTGTGGAATGGTCTTCCTGCTTCCATAAGAGATGCCCCTTCAGTCTCAGCCTTTAAATCCCGGCTGAAGACTCACTAATTCAGTTTAGCATATCCTGACTAGAGCTGCTGATTAACTGTACAGACTGCATCTCTGTTGTTAGTCATTAGCACTAAAACATAAGTAACATGATAATTATATTTGAATACTAACCCTCACCTATTCTATTTCTTTTCTCGGTAGCCAAATGTGGCAATTGGTGCCACGGCCCACCTGCCAAGTTGTTTGCCTGCCTATGGTAAAGTCATCCCTGATGGAGGATCACAGGAATCATGGGAAAGAGGGGTCCTTTCATCGGAGCAACGTTTCAGCCGTGGCATGGCCAAATGGGGAGGCAGCTAGATGGATGAGGTCTCCAGGACTCTAAAAGTATCCAAACCTAATTATGTCATATCATCTACTGTTAAACCGTACTTCTACAATTTTTATTATTATGCTGTATTAAGGAATTGTTCTGTTCTGTGTATTGTATTGTATTGACCCCCTACTTTTGACACCCACTGCACGCCCAACCTACCTGGAAAGGGGTCTCTCTTTGAACTGCCTTTCCCGAGGTTTCTTCCATTTTTCCCTACAAGGTTTTTTGGGAGTTTTTCCTTGTCTTCTCAGAGAGTCAAGGCTGGGGGGCTGTCAAAAGGCAGGGCCTGTTACAGCCCATTGCGGCACTTCCGGTGTGATTTTGGGCTATACAAAAATAAACTGTATTGTATTTTATTGTATATTTTCTTCTGATAGAACGCTCCATCGTAGATAAGGGATGGTCTTACGATAAAGGTGTATGAGGGTATGAGATACAAAAAACACAAATCAGTGCAAACGTTGCTTCAAAATAGTTTGGGTATTACTGTATGGTCACACAGGCACAACAGAGAGAGAGAGACACAGACAGGTTAGGACAGTGGTTCTCAAACTGTGGGGCGGGCCCCCCTAGGGGGGCACGAAGTAACAAAAGTGGGGTGCAAAGATGTGAAAAAAAGAAAACAAGAATCAAAAATATAAAAAATACATCTATTGAAACCAAAACAAAATAACTTAAACTACATTCTGATACGAGAAAAATAAATACAGTGGAACCTCGGTTTGCGAGTAACTTGGTTTACGAGTGTTTTGCAAGACGAGCTAAAATTTTTAATACATTTTGACTTGATAAATGAGCGACGTCTTGCAGTACGAGTAGTATGTATGTATACGCTTTGTCTGCTGAGCGTCATGTGATCACAACTGAGCTGAAGGTTCTTCTCGCTCTCGCTGCGGGATTGTGGGCAATCGTCTACTATTCTCCTTCTGAGTCAGCGTGCCTCACTCATATAGTCGACATCTGTACGAGCGTATACTCTTTACTGTGTTTGTGTGCGTGCGTGTGTGTGTGTGTGTGTGCTGTGACGTGCGAGTAGCCGTCTTGCACCACCAGCTTTATTTAGCTTGAAACAGCAACAGCGCGGTTATTTATTATAGCAGGATCTGCCACTGTCCTATACACAGACACAGCAATCAGGCAGGGTTGTAGCCAAGTAGTACTATGCCCTGCGCGTTTATAATGTTCCTTGTCTCTTGTATCGCCCACTGACGGCAGGCGCTTATAGCATGTCCACGATCTTTCTGGATTCGCTTTCTGGAACTGCTACAGCGCTGGGAGACTGCGATTGCTTTGGGATTCTCTTTCGCATGTCGTCCCGTTGGGTGGAATCCGACAAGAATTTAGAAACTCACTCACACCAGCCATGATTCTTTTCAAAGGTAAAGTGCAGGTTAATTTGTTTTACGTATTTTTACTTTATATTTTGTATTAATCATTTTTATATGAATGGTTTTGGGTTGTGGACCGAATCATCTGAGTTTCCATTATTTCTTATGGGGAAATTCACTTTGATATATGAGTGCTTTGGACTGCGAGCACATTTCCGGAACGAATTATGCTCGCAAACTGAGGTTCCACTGTATAGAGTTAGATAAATGTCGATAAAAGTTAAGTAGTGTGAACGCCCGCCCTGGCACAGACAGACGGATGACATATTTTCACCCAACACACTTTATTTACACTATTTACAAGTTTAGTGCACTCACGCAACCCCAGTGCCTTCAGCACCGATTCCCCCAAAAGTCCAGGGCCCACAGTCACTGTGCCTTTCCTCTGGCCGCCTCCTGTCCTCTCTCCAGCTCCGTCTTCTGCCTCCCGACTTCCAACGCTGACTGGAGGGAGGCGGCCCTTTTATGGGGAGCCGGATGGGCTCCAGCTGCTCCCGGCACTTAACGGTGACCACACCCTGTGTGGCGGAAGTGCCGCTGCGCACCCGAAGCCGTCCATGTCTCCCCGGTCGTCTTCCCCCCGGCACTTCCTGGTGTGGCGGAAGTGCCGGGCTCCCGGAATAAACAGGCACTTGGGCGCCGCCTGGCGGTGGCCACGGGTCCCTACAGGGCTGGGCTTCCAAGCCCTGTACCCAAGGCCCCCTGTCTAACCAGGACGGACGCCCCCACTCGGTCTGGAGGAGGCACACGCCCTCCTCTGGTCCTCTAAGGCGCCCGGCCGAGGGCCACACGGGATGAACCGGCATCGGGGCGCCGCCTGGCGGTGACCACAGGCCCCTACAGGGTAGGGCTTCCATGCCCTCGACCCGTGGCTCCCCACAGAACAAGGACGGACGCCCCCTCACGGTCTGGAGGAGGCACAAGCCCTCCTCACGTCCTCCTGGGCGTCCCGGCCGGGCTCCAGCCCCGGCCGGGACCACAGTAGGTATAATAAAATATGCATCTATGATATATCATTAATTAAAAAAGAACAAATTGGTATTTGTGGGCTCCTTTCAAAAAAACGTTAGGGGGGTGCAATTAAAACTGTTATGAAAACTCGGGTCGCAAATACGTAAAGGTTGAGAAACGCTGGGTTAGGAGCACACGCTGATACAGCACATTGCCACACCCACATAGAAAAAAAAGGCTGTGTGCTCCGTGGTTACTCTCTCAGGTGGGCGTTAGCATATCATTATCTCTTGGACCAATAGCGTGAGTTTTCTGTATTTGACGTATAAGACCGACATTATAAAATACCAGAAATGATATGGTAAAATCAAGTCCCGACTTATCCGCTAGAATATATACGGTAGTAGAAACCTGACAAACGAGAGGAGACCACTCAATCCATCAAGTCCATCTGCTTATCTCATAGCTAAGCAATCCCAATATCTCAGATTCTTCTCAAAGGGTTTCAAGGTTTCTGCTTCAACTCCATCCCTCGGTAGTGTGTTCCAGAGTCCCATAACTCGAAGATGTGCATCCTGACCCCTTAATTTCCACTGATGCCCTCAAGTATACGATTCACCCTCAAGCTGAAAGAATTATGTTGATAATACTGGACACCAAATTTTTTCCCCCCAAACGCTTTGTTTCCTGAACAGTGTTTTTGGGTGATCATAACCGACAATTTTCCACTAAATTCAAAAATGTGCATTAGTGTATAATTTATGCACAAATAAATGTATGATTTCACATCATGTAGAACTTTGGAGAAACATGAAATGTAATTTTTACTGAATTTCCCGTGTTTAATCGCTTAATGTTGCTGACACAATGCGTTAGTTTAATTGAGCCAAAAAGTAAGTTAAACGAAATCTGCCCAGTATTCCTTACCTCCTTCCCATTTCTATTCCAGAAGAGATATTGATCAGTCTTGGGGGCTCAGACCGAATCTCTATAATATATAAAAACTAGGGTGCTTTGCCCTCTGTTCGTTTTGCTCACCAACCCCCAGGCCAGCGCTACGTGCCAGCCACTTCGCGTCTCTGCCGCTCGCGTATGTGGATTTCATTTTCACCAAACGACAAATCTTTTAATTCTCGCGGACAGGGAAGAAACACTACTTTTCCCTGGTGACAACATGAATTAGACGATCTACAAGTCTCTGACTTAAATTTTAGAGCCGAACAATAGCTACATACTTCTGTCATTTCACCATATGTCCATATATTCGATCTCGTTCTGCTGTTCCATTATTTCATCGAGTAATAATTTCCATTTGTTAATAGTAATGCAATCTTTACTATTAGTTTTTTGAGACTTTCGAATTTTAGTACTTTCATAATCTCTAACCTGCTCTGCATGTGTATCGCTCCAACGTTTTCGAACCTCTTTACGATATTCTAGTTTGTCTTCTACTCTTTGCCTTTTATTTCCTACTCCACTTGGCACTGAGAGCACAGGAACTGTGTCTGACAATAGCATTCACATAAATGAGACGTGATTGGACCGTGGGCGTGGTTGTAAATGTCTGAGAGGAGGGCGGGACTTCGCAAAAAGTCTCATCTTGCGGGACGTGTAATTTTCTCCCACGGAAGTTGAAATTATCTCGGAGAAAGACCTGTTTTAGGATTTCCTTTAATAATAGAGACACCTTTTAGAGTCCCTTCATTTTCAAAGATCCCAGAGCACAGTGGGAAAAGGATCTCTCACTCAGCATTTCAGAAACGGAGTGGAAGGCAGCCATACTCAGAATTCATTCGAGCTCCATATGTGCAAAACATTCAATTATTCAACTTCAGATCTTATATCGAGCATATTTGCCTCGTTTAAAATTATTCAAAATGTTTCCAGGGCAAGATCCAACCTGTGAACATTGCAATCGAGCTCCAGCCTCACTGGGCCACATGTTTTGGACGTGCACGAAATGAACATCATTCTGGACCAGAATCTTTAAGTGCCTTTCAGAGAGCCTTGGTGTCACAATCCCTCCTGATCCACTAACAGCTGTGTTTGGTGGGCTCACAGATGGGCTTAAAGTGGAGAAGGACAAGCAAACTGTAATGGCCTTTACTTCACTATTGGCAAGTAGACTTGTCTTGCTCAACTGGAAGAATCCTAACTCACCTCTTTTAAGTCAGTGATGTTACTGATGTTCTCTACTATTTGAAACTGGAAAAACTCAAATTCTCACTTAGAGGATCTGTGCAAAACCTTTTAAAAATCAGGCAGGACCTAGTCAATAACAGTTTAGAATAAGAACTTGGGGAAAACGACTCCTCTCTCTTTACTACTCTTAACAGTTTTGCTCAGTCTGTTGGCCTTCCTCTCTTTCTCATGGGTGGGTGTTGATTTGATTTGATTTTAGTTTTGTCAAGTTTGACTTGATTGTATGGAATGTTATATGCTTTTAATAAATTCAGTTAAAAAAAAAGGTAAGCTTTTGTACTCGAAGTCTGATGCTTCTTGTTTCAGTGTCCAGTTGGCAGCGTTGGCAGATTCCACTTGCCCCGATACTCTTCTTGCATCACTGCAATGTCTTGGCGTAACCTTTCAGCACAGATTAGCAGTGAAGACGTCCAAGAGTGAATGCAAAGCATGGATCTTTAACAACATACTGCACTTCAGAGTTTAGTACGTTTGACTCAGGTTGTAAACCATAGCTTGGTGCAACGTAGTTGCCAAGAAGATTCTCAACAACATCCATGTGATTTACCTCAGGCCCCACTAGCAGATCTTTGAACCGCTTGTCATTGATGTCACGTCTGACTTGTGGACCAACAAAAATGTCTTCCTTAATATTGACATCAGTTATTTGTTGAAACATTCATTCATTCATTTTGCACCACTTACCTGAAGTGGCCACAGTGGTGACAGTCTTAGCATTGAGGCCCAAATGTCCTTTCTCCCAGCCACACTTGCCAACTCAAATTATGGGATCCCAAGATGTTCATTCCCAGGCCATCTCTTGTGGAGGAGGAATACGGTCCGGGTACAATGTGATCTGGGCAGCGATCTAAGGCAGAGGCCTTGGTGGACAGGAACCCAGACACATAAAGTGACTCTTGGATTGTGGAATGTCACCTATCTTGGAGGGAAGGAGCTGGAGGCTGGTGGGTGAAGCAGAGAGAGAGATACCAACTAGATATAGCTGGGCCCAAGTCCATTCACTCGCTTGGGTCTGGACCCAAACCCCTCGAAGGAGGCTGGACTCTCCATTTACTCTGTAGATGCCCAGAAAGTCGATGCCATGTTGGAGTTTGTGGAAACATCAGTCTCAGACAGCAAATCCTTTCACCTTTCTTGTGCAACACATTTTCACGACAATTTTGAAAACGTTCAAGTTTTATTTGAAGAGGATGGATAAACTATACTGTTGGGTCAACATGTGGTTTGTGCCCCGGAACGGCCAGTATGTTTTAATGTAATGAGACTCTTTACCATGGCTGCCCCATTCGCAGTACTTGGGATAATTGAGCTTCATTCCTAGTCACAGTGTCACTACGTTTAGATCACCACAGATGTTCCATCTGTAGTTGCATGCATTAAATATGACAGAAAATCTCAAAAATAAGTCAAAAATAGGCCAAAACCCCATAAAATACACTCAAAAGTGTTCAGGAAACAAAATATTCTTCTCCAATGTTATCAATCTGCAGCTTTGGAAAATGAGGGTAGCATTTACCATCCTCACACACTGATGACAAAAAATAAATCAAATCAATCCAGCAACTTTCAGTTACGTTCCGCGTGGGCTGTTGCACTCAAACAGAAACTCAGCGTTTTTCTTTGTGGATTTCTGACCTCCCATTCCAGACACAGCCCAAGTGAAGCGTGCCAGTTTCATTTCTGACTTTGCTGAGGGGCTGTCCTTAGCCTTCACAATGAAGCTGGACCAGAATTAGGTGCCCAGATAAAAATAGGGCTGTCGAAAGGGGAGACAGACGGAATTTGCTAAAAGGTTAACAGCAAATGGCATCGGCACGTTGACCCAGCGACAGCTATCTGGGAGCACAAATGACCATTGACCTCAATGTAATGTAACCTTAGGGCAGGGACGTCCAAACTCCGGACCTGGTGGGCCGCGGTGGCTGCAGGTTTTCATTCTAACCCTTTTCCTAATCAGTGATCAGTTTTTACGGCTAATTAACTCCTTTGCCCTTCATATTAATTGTCCTGCTTGTAAAGGATTCAGTCCTCTGAATTGATTTGTTTCTTCATTAAATGGCAGCCAATCACAAATGAGATGTGAAACGAGCCAACAGATGACCAGCTAACCTGGACCGTCAAACTCCAGCCAGTTTTCACTCCAACCAGTTCCTTAATGAGAAGCCGATTCTTGCTGTTAATTAAACCCGTTATTGAATATCATGACTTGTTGCTGCTCTTGTTCTGCCATGGCAGACTGTTGATTTTCTGTTTTTTACTAAGACCACACCGTCAAGTAGTTTTGGTCACCTGAGCAGACCAACATGACTGAGACCTTCACCTTTCTTTATTTTGAGGTTAGCTGGTCATGTGGCGGCTTGTTTTCTGTCTCATTATTGTTTGGCTCCTCATTAAGGAAAAAGAAACAACTAAGGGGTCAGAGTCACGTCAATAAAAACGAAGGCAAAAGAGGTTAATTAGCAGCAAACACGGCTCACTAATTAAGAAGATGGTTAGAATGAAAACCTGTAGCCACTGCAGCCCACCAGGACTGGAGTTGGACACCCCTGCCTTAGGGTAAATACAGATTGGGAAAAGAAACACTTGAAGTAATTAACATGGATGAATGAAGAAGCTTAACATAAAGGTGAATAGGGGGACGTATAAGGCACTGGAGGAAGCAGGTGCTTCTGACAGGAGGTCGATAAGAGGAGGCACTACTTTATACAGATATAGTATACAGATATGAAACACACACATATATATATATATATAACAGACTAGCCATCCGCCACGTCTCCGCCCGCATAGAAGTGAAACAGGACAGCGAGGAGGATCCCCACTCTTGATAACACGATTCCCCCTCAGCCTCTGTCTCAGATTAGTGTGAATATATCGCTCCTGCAAGCAAACTATGGTTCTTAGTGCGATGAGAGAAGTCGCAAAATCAACCGGAACGTTCAAGAAAATTTGAGAAAAAAAACAGATCGAAATCCGTTAAGTAGTTCTCTTGTGATAAGCGGACAGACAGATAGATATTTAATTTTATATATATACTAGGGGGTTTGCCCCCTGTTTGCTTCGCTCGCCATCCCCCCCGGCCTGCACTACTCACCAGCCACTTCATGTCTCTGCCGCTTACGTTGTGAAGAGGGGAGCTGAATGCACCCCAGGGAGAAGCAATGGTGATACAATGGGAAACAAATACAGTTTTTATTTTTTTAACTCCTCCTTGCTCGAATAGCTGTGGGCGTGCGGACTTCGAACATTTCAAAGCCTGTACAGCAGCTGTGCTACTCTCTGGCTTTTATTTCCATCCCCGGGCGTGGTTAAATCTCTTGGCGCAAAGTCTCGTCTTGATATTTAAAAACGGAATAAGAATCTGAAAATCTAACATCACATTAAAGTTTGATAAATTCTGAAAGGAACAATACCAAACATATATACATGTAGGCTTTAAAATAAGCCCGACTTATTGCGTGACAAAAAAGTGACATAAAAATGTCATATAAATTGTTGCACTCTCAGGCTTAGGATTTCCCTGTGACCCTGGGTTAGGATATAGCGGGTTGGAAAATGACTGACTGACTAAAGAGTACATATATATGTATGTACAGTATATATATATATATATATATATATTTATATATATACACACACACATATATATATATATAAATATATAAAGTATATATACACATCCATCCATCCATTTTCCAACCCGCTGAATCCAAACACAGGGGTCTGCTGGAGCCAATCCCAGCCAACACAGGGCAGGAACCAATCCTGGGCAGGGCGCCAACTCACCGCAGGGCACACACACACACACCAAGCACAATTTAGAATCGCCAGTCCACCTAACCTGCATGTCTTTGGACTGTAGGAGGAAACCCAAGCAGACACGGGGAGAACATGCAAACTCCATGCAGGGAGGACCCGGAAGAACCAAGTCTCCTTACTGCAAGGCAGCAGCGCTACCACTGCGCCACCGTGCCGCCCATACACATACATACATACATACATACATACATACATATATATATATATATACACACACACATACATACATATATATACGCATACATATATACACATATTTATGCATACATATACTGTATATATATATATATATATATATATATATATATATATATATATATATTAAGAGAGAGAGAGTGTGAAATCCCCAATTTTACAAACATATGCTATCTAAAACATAAAATGAGAAGGCCTGAGATGATGACATCAGCGCAGAAGCAGAAAGTGAAGTGGCAGAGATGGCAGAGATGTCCAAGCAGGACAAAGAGAAGGTGCGTCGTCATCTTAGGCCTCGAAGGTGCAGACAGTCATAATAGATTGCGACATGCAGGCTATTTGCCTTTTCAACTCCGAGGTCTCTACCCACTCTCCCAGGCTGGTGCCTCTTCAACCCCATCTTTTATTTGCATTTATCTGCGGCCTAATCTTTTATTCCCATCTTCCCATCCATTGATTCTCTGCCTCATCATACATTCTTCAAGTTTCAGCTTTCATTCAGCAGCCTTGGACTCGCACTTCTTTTTTTTTTTGGTTGTAGGGGCACTCCCATCATCTCCTGGAAGGCCTACGTTTTTCTTCCATACACACACATACACACACACACACACACACACACACACACACACACACACACCCCTATGTGTACACAATGTTGGTCTTTGCCGTTGCAAACTGGCAGGTAGGTCACAAAAGGTGGCCTCTATGAATGAAAGGAGTGGTGGTCCCAGCTAAGCAGCGTTAAACCGCCACTTGAAAAATTAAGAGACCACCTACCAAAAAAAAAAAAAAAATCAGCCCTATTATTATATTTGTCATTTTTTCTTGTTTAAAAAAATGTAAGCTGAGGAGGTGTAGCCATTTAGGCAATTATACGTCCTAATATTAGCATTCTTTTACTTTTTACCTTCAGCTGCTCAAACAAAGCCAGAAAGTTACGGGTCCCATCTGTTTTTTTTTGTTTTTTTTGCAGCAACAGCCCCCTTGACTTCTGCCTAAAGGGACCAGGCGAGGAGTTTACTGCTCCCATCTTTGGCTTGCGTACAAAAGCTAATAGATTCAGGTAAGTAACTCTTCACACAAACACATTTCCACCCATAAGATGAACTTTACCCATGGTTCAAATGTTACCTCATTAATGAAATATGCAAGCCACCAGGAGTCAAAGACATTATTCATTAGAAAAGACACCCTGGCTCTGACGTCGATATTAGGGTGCGTCTGTGACCAAAAACAGTAACTTAGTAGGCTGGCATAAAGGCTTTGTTGGTGCAAATGTGAGGTGACTGCGCGTCTTTGGAGCACATCACTAAATGAGAAACCCGTGAACGTCTGCACACAAATATCCTCAATAAGCGATACCAAACCAGGTGGAAGGGCAGATAATGTGGAGTCCCCCTAAACTGGTACAGGAAGACTTGGACAACATACAGGTTTGGGCATATTTGTGGCAGATGACATTTAATGTAAGTAAATATAAAGTGTTACACGCAGGAAGTAAAAATGTCAGGTCTGAAGCTTGAACAAGCACTTTAGGATAAGGATCTAGGAGCCATAGTGGACTCGTCGCTATCTAAAGTAGAGGCAGGCAGTATGCAGAATCAATCAAGAAGGCCGAAAAGGATGTTAGGTTACACGTCACTACGTGTGGAGTACAAGTGAGGAGGTTTATAACGCACTGGTGAGGTTTCACCTGGAGTCCTGTGTGCAGTTTTGGTCTCCATATTACAAAAAAAAGACATAGCAGCACTCGAGGAAGTCCAGAGAAGAGCGATTCGGCTGATTCCAGGATTGTGAGGTATGAGCTATGAGGAAAGATTAAAGGAGCTGAGCCTTTTCAGTTTAAGTAAACGTGATTGAAGTGTTTAAAATTATTAGAGGAATGAGTACACCAAATCAAAGTTGCAACAAGAACTTTGGGTGGACAGTGGGTCTTTAGGGTCCTTTAGATGCCAACTTGATGTTATTTAAAAACAATTTAGATAGATAGATAGATAGATAGATAGATAGATAGATAGATAGATAGATAGATAGATAGATAGATAGATAGATAGATAGATAGATTAAAGTATAGTATGCAGGATAAGACAGATAGATAGATAGATAGATAGATAGATAGATAGATAGATAGATAGATAGATAGATAGATAGATAGATAGATAGATAGATAGATAGATAGATAGATAGATAGATAGATAGATAGTGTGGACTACGGCCGGCCAGTCACAACTGCCAATAACCCCAGGCCGCCAGGTGGAGCCTTCCCTGCAGCATGGAGGTGCCCCGAATGCCAGCAGGGAATTATGGACAATGGAGTTTTCATCCACAGCCCTGTTGGATACCAGGGAGGTAGCAACGGAGGCGCTGCAGGGAGGAGCAACGAAGATTTTGCCTACAACCCGGAAGTGCGTCCTAGTCACATGGACAAAGGGAATGACGTGCTTCCGGGTTGAAGGAGTTTTCATCTGACCCGGAAGTGCTAGGAAGTCACATGGACTGCAGGTCCGGGTCACGGACTATAAAAGACTGGAAGAGATCCCAGACGAGTGAGCTGAGCTGGGTGGCAGGGTGGCAACGCATCTGGGACAGTGGAGGAATTGTATTATCGAGTATTGCATTGTGAATTTATGAATATTGTGGAGAGGAGGGTGCTTTGTGCACTGTGTAGTTCAAATAAATTAATAATTTGGACTTTTACCTGGTGTCTGGTGTCTAGACTAAGGGTTCAAGGGGACGACAGCGCCCCCTATCTGTCACTGTAAAATGAATGAACAGGACGTCCGAGCTCACTGGGCCAAGTGGCCTGTTCTTGTCATAACATTTTCTAACGTCCTAATTTTCTAATTATGATTTCCGATATACAGTATTACGTGCACTGACAACATCCAAAAACTGTGATGTTAAACTTGGCGTCACCTCTTTTTGCTTCTTCTACAAATAATTTCCACTTTGTCCTGGGCAAAGGTCCTCTAATGGAATTCAGCCAGGGACAATGACACAAGTGAAAGTGCATAGGGCGATGGCGGCAGTGAGGGGTGGTGTACCGTCTGCACCACCACAGCTCAAGTTGAATTAAATCTACTCTCCCAGGGTTGACCTGCTAGCTGGACACTGGCTTGTATTTTTCAATGGTGGTGGGGGTTAGTTAATTGATTATCCATAGATTCTCAAATTCCTAGAGGCAACGCCAGCATCTTGCTATCCAGACAAGTTGACAGGTATTGATTACAAACGGGCCAGTTAGGCTGCATTACCATGGTCTCATTTTACATTTCCACACTTTCTCTTGTGTGACTGGTGCTCTGAAGCTCCCAGCCTTTCCTCATACTTCTCAAGTGGCTAGTTTTGTTGTCCAGAAGCGATTGTTGTGGTCAGGGCTGCAACATATAAAGCAAGGAATGTAAAGAGAACATCGTCGCCATCGGCAGAGGACAAAAGGCTTCTGTCACTTTCACTTCATGCTGACTGGATCAGCCAGTAAATCACTTTCAGTATGTACCGCAGAGAACTATCTTGGTGTCTACACCGGCTTGCAAGGGAGCAAGAAGAATGGACATAAGTGCATAATTGAATCCTATGCCTTACATTACAGAAATAAACATCAAATGTGTGTGTGTGTGTATGTATATATGAAGAATTAGCAAAGGGCTGCTAGGCCAGGCAGAACGGTGGTCAGTGGTAGTGCTGCTGCCTCACAACATAGAGACCACTGTTTGTGATGCACAATCTGAAGGAACGACAAATGCAAACCTTTTTATTACTACTGTACATACATTGCAAAAAACATTCCAACAGATGGTGCACTGCAAACTTTAATGTGGAGGTCTATGTTGACTACTTAGATTTCAAGCACATCTAGTTGTATATCTAGCCTAATTAAAGGATAAGTGACTGTGTGTCTGCCCGTTTGCCCGCCCAGTTGCTACGTCTCTGTTATCTAATAGATGGTGCATCACAAACATTAGCATTGCTTTTATAAATCCTGTACCAAATGGCATGTGACACAAACATAGCAACCAGACTGACATACTGCACTGCAAACGTTAGCATTAAAGACGTTTAACTGACAGTAACTGCTTACCCCCCTTTATAAAAAGACAAGTGTCCGTGTGTCCATCTGGTTACTATCTCGCCATCATTCCAACAGATGGTGCATCACAAACATTTCTAATAACACAACGCATTGCATTTGTCATTGCATCTACAGCTATGCATTTGATTATTGCAACTGTTTGTGACGCACAATATGTTGGAATGACAACTGCAAAGCATTTTGTTATTACACGCAGAGCAAAATACATTCCAATAAATGGTGCAGTGCAAACACTAACGCCCAGGGCTATGTTGGTTACTTAGATTTTAACCCGTCTCAGAAGGGTAGTACAGCTAATTATATATACCTTAAAAAAAGGATAAGTTTCTGTCTGTGTGGCTGTCTGACTGCTATGTCACTTTCACTCCAACAGATGGCACATAAATATTTGTAGAAATAAAATTCATTGCATTTATCATTCCAACAGCACAGCTAGATATACATCTACCTTAATAAAAGGATAAGTATGTGTCAGTGTTTCTGTCTGCTACGTATGACTCTGTCATTCCAACAGATGGTACATAATAAACATTTGTAGTAAAAAAATGCAGTGCTTTTGTTATTCCAACAGATGGTGGATTGCAAACATCTGTAGTAATGCATTTCATTATTACAACTGTTTGTGATGTGCCATCTGTTGGAATGATAAATGCCAAGCATTTTAGTACTACATGCGTTGCAAAATACATTCCAGTAGACAGTGCACTGCAAACACTAACACTGAGGGCTATGTTGATTATTTAGATTTCAACCCATCAGAAAGGTAGCACAGCTAGTTATTTAGCTAACTTGTGTGTATGTTTGTCTGGCTGCTATGTCTCTGTCATTCCAAAAGATGGCGCATCACAAACATTTTTAGTAATTAAATAGAATTGAACAGAATTCCAACAGATGGTGCATCATAAAAACACACATGAACACTCTTTTTACAAATCTTATACCAAATAGCATATAACTGAGGCATCTGCATTGCATTTTCCTTTCTAACAGATGGTGCATCACTAACATTATTTAGTATGCATTTTATTACTACAAATTTTTCGGATGTGCCATCTGTTGAAAAATCTCATACTAAATAGCATAACAGAGACATCTGCATTGCATTTTCCTTTCTAACAGATGGTGCACCACTAACATTATTTAGTAATGCATTTTATTACTGCAAATTTTTCAGATGTGCCATCTGTTGGAATGACAAATGCAAGGCATTTTATTACAACATGTGTTACAAAATACATTCAAACAGATGGTGCACAGCAATTGTTAACTCTGAGACCTATGTTAATTAATTTGATTTTATCCCATTTTAGATGAGTTGCACAACTAGTATGTATATAAGGTTTAAAGCTTTCTTAAAGTATCACATATAGAGATGTGGGCTGGCAGAACAAATTGCAACAGTAAGCTGAAGATTGACATTTTTATGGAAATGGCGAATGCTCGTTTTCCTGTTTTCCAGCCTTGTCAGAACTCTGTTTTTTTTTTTTTTCCTTTACAAGTTTTTGAGAGGAGGAGACGTTGCCCCCCATTAAGAAGTCAGGATTTCCTTATCCTCTGAGTGTTTAAAATAAGTCTAACACTGCAAAGAATCACGGGGGAATATTTTGAAAAACAAAACAAAAAAAAAAAAAAAGAAAGGAAACAATTATTAAGGAAAAATAATAAACAGAGTGGCTTATCTGGCTCAACCATCTCCATCAAATATGGTTATTATCAATACTGCAGTTAGACAAGTCAGCAAGAGCAATCAAGGTCTGGCTGAACCCTAATAAAAGGTAACTGTGGTAATTTCCAATTTCACAGACATTACATGATTATGTGGCTCTGGTGGTATTCAGACTAGAAAAAATAAACACTGCAACAAAGTATGACCACTCTGGAGTCTCGGCTAAGACCACAAGCTAAAGCGGCCTTTCTGTGCGCGTCTAACAATGGGACTTCAGTTCTGGTATTTCACGGTAAGGACTGAGTACTCGTGTTAAAATGAGCCGCTCAGGTTCATACGATAACTGCACTGAAACCAGGATGTGAAGAAGGAACCTCCCAGGGTTAAGTTCTCTTACATCCAGGGTGAAGCACTTGACCTCTTAAGCGGGATTGTAATGAGTTTCTAATGCCTGTGACAATCTCAATGGAAAAAAAAAATTGAACTGTCTGCCTTACAGGATAATCTCCTAGAAAGCATAATGTAAAACATTAAACAAAGCACTATTTATGCAGCGACTATTTGTAGAAAGTACAAGTTAATATTTTCTTCATGGCAGCACGGTGGCACAGTGGTTAGTGTAGCCAACTCCCAATCCTAGCCTGTGTGGAGTCGCTCCATGTTGGTATCTCTCCAGCTACTTCACTTTCCTCCCATATTCCAAAGACTTGCCGTGTGTATAGGAATGAGTGTGCATTACGATGGGCTGGCATCCTGTCCTACCTGCCGTCTAATGCTGTCACAATAGGCCTTGGCTGCCCGCGACTCACCCAATGTCATTTACCAGGTTAAATATAAAAGATCAGAAAGGGGCCAAGTCAAATACAGTATGTATGTGAGCGTGAGTGGACCCTTCAGTGGCCTGGCGCTTCACTCAGGGCTGGTTCCCGTCTCAAGCCTGATGCTATTGGGCACTGAAAGCCCATGAATTGGACTGAACAAGCTGGAGAAGCACACTGAGAAAGGTAAATGAACATTGCATCTGTCAAATCCAAAATGGAGCGCTCTTTCTGTTTCTTTTTGCATTCTAAGGTTCCAACTAATCAAATGTTACCTACACCACAAGACTGTTTGGCTTCAAGGTCTCGTATGACAGTTAAACACCAAGAATGTGATCTTCTAACTTACAAAGCACGATTCTGGTTTATTTGTTTCGTATAAGCA
This sequence comes from Polypterus senegalus, assembly GCF_016835505.1. NCBI lineage: Eukaryota > Metazoa > Chordata > Cladistia > Polypteriformes > Polypteridae > Polypterus > Polypterus senegalus. The sequence goes on along the minus strand of NC_053165.1, from coordinate 16,673,765 downwards.
GGAAGACCTAGCGGCCCGGAAGTTGGGCTATAAATATAAGGGTTGTCTGTTCAACCCCATCTTCCTCGTGGCTCCCTAGGTGATGCCAAGCAAGTTCTGTCGCTGTTCAGGCTGCGATTTGGAAGACGCTAAATAAAGTGGCATAGCTCAATGGTGCACTTGTCCATTCACTCAGGGCTCTGTGTGGTCCTTGCTGAAGCTCTAGGTGGTATTAGCTACTTTGGGGTCCCGACACATCCACCACTCCCCACCAAGCACACCAAATTAAAAATAATTTAATAATAAATTCATTTGTATTTGCTCACATCAAGTGGAGCATATGATATTATTTATCTTGACTTTCAAGAAGCATTTGCCACATGAGAGGTATGGGCATCAAATTAAAAGAAGTGGGAGTTCAGGGTGTGGTGTGCAGGTGGGTGAAGAATTGGCTCAAATATGAAGAAACAGTGCAAGGAACCTCATCAGAAGTGAGTGATGTTAAGAGTGGTGTCCAGCAGGGGTCAGTGCTGGGGCCCCTGCTATTTTAACATATGCAAATGATCCATCCATCCATTATCCAACCCGTTATAACCTAACTACAGGGTCACAGGGGTCTCCTGGAGCCAATCCCAGCCAACACAGGGCACAAGGCAGGAAACAAACCCCAAGCACACACTAGGGACAATTTAGGATTGCCAATGCACCTAACCTGCATGTCTTTGGACTGTGAGAGGAAACCAACGCAGACACGGGGAGAACATGCAAACTCCACGCAGGAAGGACCTGGGAAGCGAACCCGGGTCTCCTACCCACTGTGCCACCCATGTAAATGATTTAGATAGGAATATAAGTAGCAAGCTGGCTACGTTTGCAGATGATACCAAGATAGATGGATTGGCAGATAATCTGGAATCTGTTAAATCATCACAGGAGGACTTGGATAGCAGAATATCATCAATAAGCTGGTTAAGTCTGCAGAGGATACCAAACCAGATGGAAAGGCAGATAATGTGGAGCCCCCTAATCTGGTACGGGGGACTTGGACAACATACAGGTATGGGCAGTTTTGTGGCAGATGAAATTTAATGTCAGTAAATGTAAAGTATTACTTATAATGTTAGATATGAATACACAATGGGAGGTCTGAAAATCGAGAGTCCACCTTATGAGAAGGATTTACGAGTCGTAATGCAAAATCAACTACCAGACAGTGTTCAGAAGCCATTAGGAAGGCTAACAGAATGTCAGGTTATATAGCGCCTTGATGTGTGGAGTCCAAGTCACAGCAGGTTCTGCTCAGTCTTTATAACACACTGGTGATGCCTCATCTGGGGTCCTGGGTGCAGTTTTGGGTCTCCAGGCTACAAAAAGGACATAGCAGCACAAGAAAAGGTCCAGAGAAGAGTGACTGGGCTGATTCCAGTGCTACAGGGGATGAGTTATGAGGAAAAAATTACAAGAGCTGAACCTTTACAGTTTAAATAAAAGAAGATTAAGAGGAGACATGATTGAAGTGTTTAAAATTATGAAGGGAATTAGACCAGTGGATCGAGACGGTGACTTTAAAATGAGTTCATTAAGAACACGGGGACACAGTTGGAAACTTGCTAAAGGTAAATTTCACACAAACATTAGGAAATTTTTCTTTACACAGCGAACCACTGATACTTGGAGTAAAAGACCAAGAAGTGTGGTAGACAGCAGGACTTTCAAAACTTGACTTGATGTTTTGTTTGGAAGAATTAAGTGGATAGGACTGGTGAGCTCTGTTGGGCTGAATGGCCTGTTCTCTTCTAGATTGTTGTAATTCATGGCCCAAGAGTTCCTGTCACATAGAGGTTAAGGCTTCAATCCCTGAGGTTGTGGGTTCAAGTCCTGTTACTGACACTGTCTGGTCTGACCCTGAGTGAGTCACTTCACCTGCCTGTACTCCAACTGGATAAACAAAGGAAATTTAACCAATGGTATCTCTGCAATGCTGTCAGTCACCTTAAATAAAGGCATCACCCAAATACGTAAAATGTAAAAGTAAGTAAATGGAGACCATAGTTTCAGACCTCAGTCACACAAAACTTGGAACCATGGGGTCAGTCTGGTCATATTTTAGTTGAATTAACGATATATTAATTTTTTTTTAAATAGGGATGAGGAACTGGCCCAGGACAAACGCTTGGTGTGGCTGATGTTTACAGTAGCTTGTCCTTAGGCAGAAAAATGCCCTGGATGGCAGCCCAGTCCATCACAGGGCCCAGTCATGCCAAATCTCACACAGCAGCAGTTAACATGACCTGCACATCCTTGGAAATGTAAAAATAAAACTGGTAAACCCCAAAGAAAACACAAGCAGACACAAGAAGAGCGCCGAAACTCCACATAGATAGTGACCCGCTACTGGATTTGAACCCATGTTGGATGCTTGACGTAACAGCAGCCATTTCTGTGCCACTAAATGTACTTGGCAAAAACTTGCATGATAAAATTATTAAAAAAAATAAAAATAAAAATGGCATGACCTTGCATACTGTCAAATCCCATTTTAATAAGAAAGGAATAAAAAAAGAGCAGTCGGTAGTGAACTGTGACAAGACTTAATTAAGCCGCCGCTTCCCCACTTAACTCGGAAAAAGATAAAGCGGGCCGCTCAAATGCCAATTGAAGATAGAGGAAATTGTACAGCGCCTCGCTCGGCTGAGCCTGGTAATTTGCAATCTGTAATCCTGGCTGAGCATACGAGTGCTGTCAAGTGGACGGCGCTTATCTGAAAACGGGCTCCTCCAGCAGAATCCCACTTATAAATTTTTCTTTTCTGTTGCAAACATCCATTTATTTCATTCTCCGTAATAGAATTTGGCCCAATCTCTCTTCAATTTAGCCTCCTGCCTATCTGAATCTGCCCTCTTCGGGCCGCTTTACCACTTCTCTGACTGCCACACGATTCAAAACTCGTAAGGACAAAGTGCAAAATCTTTATTCTTCATGAGCTGTTATGGGCACTCTGCCCTGGCACACTTTTCAAAAGATAAATGAAAGCTCAAACTATTGGCTATTGTGTCCAAAGCTGCTCATCATCATCATCATCATCTTCATTTGCAGGGATGAAGCACAGATTAAAATCTTCCCATAACAAGTCAATAAAGCCACAATAAAGACAAGAAAAAAGTTGGAGGACATGCAAGAAAAGCACACATTGTTTTGGTTCGACTTTGGCTCTCCACATTTACGAGCCTGCGAGTGTCAATAATATCCCCTTACCTTTAAACGTTAGCTGCACTCGGGGAGCTGAAAGTATTGGATTACAGGACCCCGAGATCCAGACAGCCAGGAAGTGGATTGCCAAACACAAGCTAGCAGCAGCCATGGTCTTTGAAAGTCTGGTTTCAACAGAAAGTTGGCAGTACCCTGTGAAAAGAAAAGGAAAAACAAGGTTAATTTGCTTCATAAGGTGATATAATACGTTTCTTTTTTATAGTGTGGAAGACTGCTACACTGGGACACTTTCGGAATGGAAGGCGTGCTCAGGCCTGGATCACTAGAAGACAACCGGGGTTGTTGCACTGCCACAGATTCCCACAGGGCATGCTGGGAGTCAGAGTTTAGTGGTCCAGTCCTGTTGGGTTCCATGGGTGCTGCCAGAGGGAGCTGCGGGTACTGCTGAGCCTTACTTTGTCAGGCTCCCGTCTCACCTGGAAATGTTTCCCGACCAGGCTTACGGGACTTCGGAAACACACACAGGTACAGCATAAAAGAGGCTGGCTGCCACAGCTCCAGGAGCCGGAGTCAGGAGGAAGAGGAACAAAGCTTGCTGGAGGAAGGGGGAGGCAGAAAGACAGGGAGAGAGAAAGAGCTAGAGAAGAAGAAGAAGAAGGACGAGAAAGTGCTGTATGCTTCTCGATACTGTACTTCTTGTACTGTGTTGTGGGAAAAGCTTAAGGGAAGAGTTTCCCCAGGACAAAATAAAAGCCTGTATGTTGCTGGACTTGTGTCTGTGTCTGCCTGTGTCGAGTGTTGGGGAGCTGGATAGGCATTGCAAATGGGCTATCAATTCCATGAGAAAAATAAAACAACTAGATTACTGCTAGTCTTATATATAGACGTCTACGCGTGGAAGTATGTGTGTTTATCTGTCATGCCCAGAAGTATGAGGATACAACAAGAAGCTCAAAGAACCAGCAAGACGGTCCCAAGTTAATGAGTCGGATGAAGAAAGAAGTACGAGGCTACAGCGTGAAGCTGAAAGAAAGCGACTCAGTGGCCAAAGTGAAACCATCGATGAAATGCAAACTCACTTAGCCGTTGACACACAAGTGAGGCGAGCACAACGGGAAAATGAAACCTCCGAGGAGAAAGAAACTCACTTAGATGCTGATAGACAAGGGGGAGCACATCAGCAAAACTAAACCTTGGAGGAGAGAGAAACTCGCTTAGTCACTAATACACAAGCAAGGAAAGAGAAACTCACTTAGCCACAGATAGATAATGGAGGCGAAGATGTCGGCAAAACAAAACCTCTGAGGAGAGAGAAACTTGCTTGGCCGCTGATAGACATGGGGGGAGAGTACTGAGAAAAGAAAACCTCACTTATTCGCTAAAGCACAAGTGAGGCGAGCACATCGGCAAAATGTAATCAGCAGCTTAGCGGCTGATAGACAACAGAGGTGAGCACATCAGCAAAACTAAATCTTCGAGGAAAGAGAAACTTGCTTGGCCGCTGATAGACAAGGGGGGCAAGCACATTGGCAAAACAAAACATCCGAGGAGAGAGAAACTCACTTAGTCGCTAATACACAAGCGAGGCGAGTACATCGGCAAAACAAAACCTCAGAGGAGAGACAAACTCGCTTAGATGTTGATACACAAGCGAGGTGAGCACATTGGCAAAACGAAACCTTTGAGGAAAGAGGAACTCACTTAGTCGCTAATACACAAGCGAGGTGAGCACATTGGCAAAACAAAACCTCTGAGGAGAGGGAAACTCACTTAGATGTTGATACACAAGCGAGGTGAGCACATTGGCAAAACGAAACCTTTGAGGAGAGGGAAACTCACTTAGTCGCTAATACACAAGCAAGGCGAGTACATCGGCAAAACGCTTGGCCGCTGATAGACAAGGGGGGGAGAGCACATCAGCAAAACAAAACCGCTGAGGAAAGAGAACCTCACTGAGCCGCTAATGCACAAGCGAGGCAAGCACATCGGCAAAATGTAATCAGCAGCTTAGCGGCTGATAGATAACAGAGGTGAGCACATCGGCAAAACTAAACCTCCGAGGAGAGACAAACTTGCTTAGATGCTGATAGACAAGGGGGGTGAACACATCGGCAAAACGAAACCTCTGAGGAGAGAGAAACTCGCTTAGCTGCAGATAGATAATGGAGGCGAACACGTTGACAAAACAAAACCTCCGAGGAGAGTGAAACTCACTTAGCCACAAATACACAAGCGAGGCGAGTACATCGGTAAAACGCTTGGTCGCCGATAGACAAGGGGGGAGAGCACATCAGCAAAACAAAACCGCTGAGGAAAGAGGACCTCGCTGTGGTGCTAAAGCACAAGCGAGGCGAGCACATCAGCAAAATTTAATCAGCAGCTTAGCGGCTGATAGACAACAGAGGTGAGCACATCGGCAAAACTAAACCTCCAAGGAGAGAGAAACTAACTTAGTTGCTAATACACAAGAGACGCGAGCACATCGGAAAAACGAAACCTCTGAGGAGAGAGAAACTCACTTAGCCACTGATACACAAGCGATACAAGTACATCGGGAAAACGCTTGGCCGCTGATAGACAAGGGGGGAGAGCACATCAGCAAAACAAAACCGTTGGGGAAATAGAACCTCACTGAGCCGCTAATGCACAAGCGAGGCGAGTACATCGACAAAATGCAATCAGCAGCTTAGCGGCTGATAGACAACAGAGGTGAGAACATCGACAAAACTAAACCTCCAAGGAGAAAGAAACTCGCTTAGATGCTGACAGACAAGGGGGGTGAACACATCGGCAAAACAATAATTTTGAGGAGAGAGAAACTCGCTTGGCCGCTGATAGAGAACTGAGGGGAGCACGTCCGCAAAACGAAACCACCGACTCTGCATTTCAGTTTTTTTCTAACGATTTCAATAGTTTCTAGGAGCCCGGGCTTTTTACAGCACAGGTTTACAGAGCTAGATATAAATAAACTTGCTCAGTACCTTCAATTGCTGTAGCACTTGAGATATCTGCAGCAAAATGGTCATAATGAAACGAACAACCTGAGACCCACATCCACTTAGGATGCACATGTTCAAGCAGACGGCGCTGTCAGTTTGTAAGACCCACATTGCACATGAATGTAATGACCTGATTCAAAACTGACATGAAGCTGGAATTGAAATGTTCACTGCTATAAGGAGAGGCTCTCATTCCTCGTGTCCTTCACCGTACATGAAAAATGAACAGAGAAAACCACTGTAAAACAAGTCTGAAATGTGGAAGAAAATGAGAACAGAAAAGATTTGTGATACTCTGTTATTTGCTAAACGGCAGTACAGTGACACAGTGGTTAGCAGCAAAGCTTTACTGCTCTGTAGGTCGGGGTGTCATCCAGTTATTCACTGTCTGTATGAATTTTAAGAAGGCAGCCGGAATTCAAAATTTCACTGGATGCGGATGCCAGCTTTTAATACTCTATTGTCGGAAGAGCATATTTCAGAGCATAAAATGCATAGAACGAAGAACAAACGAAATTGGGAAAACGAGAGGAGACCATTCAGACCATCAAGTTTGTTTGATTAGCTAATAGCAAAGCTGTCCCAATATCTCATTCAAGTACTATTTAAAAGTTGTCAGGGTTTCTGCTTCAACCCCATGGCTTGGTTGCTGATTCTCACAGCTCTTTGTGTGCAGAGGTGCTTTCTGGCTTCTTTCAGCTTTACTTCTGATGCTTGCTGGGATAGGCTCCAGTTTCCATGCAACACTGGTCTGAATAACTGGACTTAGAAAATGGATGGATGGATGCATTAGAATGAATGAGAAACACGACTGAGACATGCAGAGCCTTCTGTTAGGATCGGTCATCCTCTCATCTACACAGAAATACATTTTGTTTAAGTGCCTTCGGTATAATTTCGAATCTCCAGTTAAGGAGTCAGATAGACGGCTAGAGGTAAGTAAGTGGGAGAACTCAAAATCGGTCTGCAACTTGAGAGTTCAAAATGTCAGTACACTGTGATGGCAGTCGGGAGACCATCATACTAAGTGTAAGCGGACTAATTCAAGATACAGCAGTCATGCAAATGGATTTGAAAACATCAGCAGACTGCGGTGCCAAATTGTGACACACACAATGGGTACAGATGTGGGCCAAGTGAAAGGAGCTACAGATAACTCCGAAGTAAGTTTCAAATAGCTGGACTCCCATGACGCTAGGAGCAAATTTCTCGATTTCCATACTTGTAATGGAATTTCTTTCTTCACATGTCATTGAGTATGAATGATACAATTCAAGATAAACATTTAAAAAGCATTGGAGTGCCCAAATGCAGAAAACCACATTGCCAACTTGTAATGCCGCATGTCATATCTCAGAGCGACTGTCTTTATAGTAGCATTTCAATGACAAACATACTGTATAACAAAATCATTTACAATTATGAAAGGGATAGTTTAAGGAGCATTGCATACAAAATATTAAAATGCCTGCAGAATGGGGCTGTTTGGGCTTTTGTTCTGTCACAGCTCCGTTTCCTAGTCACATGGAGTTTATACATCTGGGTCTCAGATTTGCTTGTCTACACTGATTCTCACCATTGTCATGAAGATGAGCGTATTAAGTTACCGTATTTATGCGTGTACCGCGCGCACATTTTTTCCCGAATATTAGCATTAGAAAATCAGGTGCGCGTCATGCACAAGGAAATGTAATTCTGTAATGTTTACTTCTTCTGCTTGGGCTCGGCTCTCTCTCGCTTGCACTCTCTCTCTCGCTCGCTTGCTCGCTCACGCTCTCTCTCTCTCTCTCGCTCGCTCGCTCGCTCACACTCTCTCTCTCGCTTGCTCGCTCACACTCTCTCTCTCTCTCTTTCTCTCGCTCGCACTCTCTCTCACTCTCGCTTGCACTCTCTCTCTCTCGCCCGCTTGCTCGCTCACACTCTCTCTCTCTCTCTCGTGCTCTCTCTCTCTCTCTCTCTAAACACTTCCTATACAATCACAATGCGCATCGTACATGGGGCGATTTTCTTTGTAAAAATTAGGGTGCACGTCTTACACGAGGGCGCGTGGTACACAAGTAAAAACAGTCATTTTCACTCCTAAATTCAATGGGTCTGACCAAGGGTGTGTTCTGCTATCCCAACCAAAGTTGTTCTTTCTTTGTGCCTACAGGTTGGCTAGCTATAATGGAGAAAAAAGACACTGGAGGAGATGGATACACGGAACTCACACTCCTTTTTCAGGCCATTCCAGAAACCGGATAAATTGGGGAGGGCTGATGTCATGACAGGCAAATGGCTGTAAAAATCATGTCAAAAACCTATAACACATCAAGAAGAAGAAATAATGAGTGGATTGAAGGAAATTAAAAGTGACTAGCAGTTTCAGGGTATGGGCTCATAATTACTATGTTGCATAGTGAGTAGTCACTAACAGTGTTTTAAGTAAGCCAGGCTGTTGTGACTACCTGCTGGCTTCAGCCGCATTAGATCCCAAAAATTAAAAGCTGGGAAAACAACACTAAATGTCCACAGTTCTTATCAAAAAAGCCTCACAAGAGGGAAGACAACCATAAACCCCTGGCTTTTGTTTGAAAGGTCAACAAATTACCTTTATAAAATGAATATTCATTAGCAAAAATACAGAAAAAAACTTTATGGAGCAAAAAGTGACGTAAGGAGTTGCCAAAATGGCAATTCTTCAGCAAACAAATTTCAATGCACAACCTGTAGGTAGAATCCAAGAAAAACAGACAAGAAAATGGCAAAAAAACAGGAAATCCAAACAGAAACAGCAATGCTCACATACTTCAAATAAATGAATGATCTCCTGCTCATGAGCCTTCTCAGCCATCTTAAATAACCAGAGGGAGGACCCGGGGGAGTGGAGATGTCAGGTTGACACCACTCATAAAACACAAGGGACATAACAAGAAACAGAATTTTAAACAAAGATTACAAAGCACAAATAAAAGACTATTAACAATAAATAAATAAATGTTATTTGTAAAATGGGTTATGCAGTGGCATAATGGTTATCATTCACAGCTCTGCAGAATTCTGATCCAATAATTAATTACTTGCATGGAGTTTTAGTGTTCATTCACCCTTAGAAGGCTGGATTCTCCTAAGCAGTATCGCGACTCAATACGAGTGAGTGGGAGTTGTTTCGGCCTCGTGTTTATTACTACCAGGATAGACTGGTGTCCCTTGACCAGAAATGCACACATGGGAAACAAATGGATGTAAACAAGGAGAGGAGTCTGCAATGTTTAATATACATTCTGACATAGTCAAGGACAGCAGATTTCATTTGAGGTCTTTAGCAACCTGTTTCTTCTGAGTTGTTGCTCAAGTTCAGCCTCAAATGACCAGCTGTTCACGGGCAAGTAACGGGCACAAGGCAGGAGCCAACACCAGCAGGGATGACAGTCTGTTAGAAGGAACCCTCACAGTCTCCCCAGCACAGGTCAGCTAACCTAACAGGGCACCATTGTAACGTGGAAAGGAAGCCAGACTGGACAGTACCACACTGACCTCTCATTAGTCCAAGTGCTGAGTCAGCAACACCTCTGGATGTGCCACGTATTGTTTAACATAAAGCAATAATCAACAAATGACAATTAGAGAGGAGTCGGACCCTACGCCAAGTACTGTGATTTGACTGTAAAGAGCAGAACTACTTCAAAGGTAAAACATAAGAAGAGTCCATTCAGACCATCACAGGTGCATACTGAAACAAGCAGTGACAGAAAGTGGTTAAAATAACCAAAAAACAATATAAAGCTCAGAATCACGATATGCAAACATGTAAAAGGGCTTTACAGGGTAGACGCAGCTATCAGACACGGACTGAACGGCCAGCTGGCCCAGTTCTGCTGGGACTTCCTTATATGTGATGCTCACTAGGTGTTGGTTTTTCCCCCAGATTCATGGTGCGATTCTGTTTTTTTTTTTTGGCTGTAAATCTTTGTCACGTAGGCCTAAATTTCCAGCTTTGCATTCTACGGTCAAGTGCAGCAATTTAACAGATGAACACTACACAGAAACAAATGATTGCATTAACCTGTCGATATTCAATTACAGGGCGGAAGGGGGGCATTAAAATGGGTCTCTGCTCAGTCACTTCCATTGTGAGGGGGGAGCCACTTCACCCACCACTATTGTGCAGCATCCACCTGGCAGCCATTTTTTTGCGCCAGTACGCTCAACACACATGAGCTATTAGGTAGTGAAGGGGTGATTGACAGTCAACCAATTAGAGACAGGGGATGATTAAGGGACAAGAATGACCAAGCCATGGTGGGCAATTCAGCCAGGACATCAGGATACACCCTGCTCTTTATGAAGGATGACATTTTTGACCACAGATAGCCAGGACCTCGGTTTTAGGTCTCATCCGAGGATTGGCTATAAACCGTAATTTGAAGAATAAATTTGGTCGATGGTTGCATGGATGATGTGATTTAAAGGTCATGATTTAGAATATGCCTTCAAATAAATCGTTCCGAGGTGAAGTTCTCAACGTACAGTAAATAGCAGAGAAAACTGTCAAATGATCTACTTCGGTTCAACGTTCGGTATGTTTTGCACAGAAATGGATACTTCAAAGAGTCGCATGCATGGAACTAAAAAGGAAAGAAAGAACGGGACACATAGATGCCGATGAAATACAAGAATATGCAGCTCTCAAAAGTCGACGGGTCCTTCCCAGGTCTTTTAATTAGAAACAGACACGATCGGCTCTACCTCGGGCGCAGTTACTGAATTACAGCCCATTCCGAGTGTGTCACAAAGCTCTCAATGTTTGGGTAAGAAAATAAATAAACCATTTCAATCATACCAAGATGCTCTTTTCTGACAGCAAAAAACGGGCCAAGCTACCCTGTCTATCTGTTTATAAACAGAATGTCTTGATTAAAATTACATTTGTTCCACTTATTAACTTTTCCATTTGTAATAAAAACCCCAAAGCTCAACGTATGATTAGTGCACTCCTTTATTCTTCTTTGCTTTTGTTCTGCTCCTCTGCCGACCACATTCTCCCATTCCCCTGCACGCCAGTTGCCTTGTAGCTTAATAGAAGTAATTCCAAGGCTATGGAGGGGCTCAACGATTTGTCTTTTGGGTTTTATAATTTCATTGTTTTCACATCTTTTACTTGGAGCATGAGTGTTGAGCTCCGGTCTTGGAGGGCCACAGTGGCTGCAGGTTTTCATTCTAACCATCTTCTTAATTAGTGACCTGTTTTTGCTGCTAATTAACTTCTTTTTCCTTAGTTCAGGGGTGTCAAACTCTGGTCTTGGTTTCATTCTAACCATCTTCTTAATTAGTGACCTGTTTTGGCTAATTAACTTCTTTTGCCTGAAGATTTTCATTCTAACCATCTTCTTAATTAGTGACCTGTTTTTGCTGCTAATTAACTTCTTTTTAATTAACTTGACTCAGGCCCTTTAGTTGTTTCTTTTTCCTTAATTAGCAGCCAAACAATAATGTGACATAAAACAAGCCGCCACATCACACAATGTCTGAAAATAAAGAAAGGTGAAGGTCTCGGTAAGGTTGATCTCTCGACTCACCAAAACACTTTGACGATGTTCTTATGAAAACAGAAAATCAACGGTTTTGGAAATGTCAGCTGTGGCAGAACGAGAGCAACAACAAGCCGTGGAATTAAATAACAAGTTTAATTAACAGCAAGAATTGCCTTCTCGTTAAGAAACTGGCTGGAGTGTGAAGCCTCAGTTTAGCTGGTCACTCTGTTGACTTGTTTCACATCTCATTTCTGTTTGGCTGCCTTGTAATGAGGAAACGAATCAATTCAGAGGACTGAATCCTTCTAACAAGGCTATTAAAAAGTAAATTAGCAGTGAAAAGAGGTCACTGATTAGGAAAAGGGTCTGAATGAAAACCTGCAGCCACTGCGGCCCTCCAGGTCTGGAGTTCGACACCCGTGCCTTCATTTTAATTAACTTGACTCAGGCCCCTTAGTTGTCTCTTTTTCCTTAATTAGTAGTCAAACAATAATGAGAAACAAAACCAGTGACCAGCTCATGTGAGACCATCACATAATATCTGAAAATAAAGAAAGGTGAAGATCTCAGTAAGGCTCATCTTTCAGGTGACCAAAATATTTTGACAGTGTTCTTAGAAAAAACAGAAAAACCAAGAGTTTTGGGAATGTCTGCTGTGGCAGAATGAGAGCAGCAACAAGCCACGTAATTAAATAACAGGCTTAATTAACAGCAAGAATCGGCTTCTCATTAAGAGATCGGTTGGAGTTTGAAATCCCAGTTTGGCTGGTCACCTGTTTTGTCATTTAATGAAGAAAAGAATCAATTCAGAGGACTGAATCCTTAAAAACGGGGCTAATAAAATGAAGGGAAAAGGAGTTAATTAGCACTGGTCACTGATTAGGAAAGGGGTTAGAATGAAAACCTGCAGCCACTGCGACCCTCCAGGCCCCGGAGTTCGACATTCCTGACTTAGAGGAAGAAAATACAAGAAACCAGTGTTGTGCATGAGCTAGTTTAAAAGAGCGCCTTCACTGAACGAGCATTTTTCTAAGAATGGTGAACTCAATGTAATTTATTTGCAGGTGAAGAACTAGAACGTGAGCTGTAGTTCAGTTTTAGGTGACATTCTGGATCTGGTTTAGGTGCAGATTAAACATTGTGCCTTACCCTGTAATGTAGGAGTGGAGCTGAATCCGAATACAATATTTGAATAAACACAAATAGTGGATTTTTATGAATATGTATTTCGTATGAATGTTTTGCCATTTCTTTGTATGCAGAAAAATAATGTAAAATTAGGGTAAAATTAGGGTTAGTGTTAGGGTCTGTGTCTGCTTGCTTGTGCTTAAGCTGAACCCTGCTGACACGAGCACACAGTGAAGCTCTGCTTTCGCTTTTAGGGAAATGTTGGACTTCACGAGGCCACTTTCTATTTTTCCCCTTTGGACATGCAATGTGTGATGCGAATTTTGACCGGCAGTGTAATCGGTTTAGTTCACCTACACGCTGGTTCCACAGTCACCATTTGTGTCACACGGTTGGAAACAGAGCAGTAATTTATATGGATACTTGCATCTATCCCATTTCTTTTTTGACCAGGAGATTAGCATATATGGTTATACGTGTTTGTTGCTGTGTATATCTCAATAAAGTGTATTTGAATAACAAAAATTGTATTTTATTCAAGAACACTGTAATAGCCTAATAAAAGGCATGCAAAACTGAAAAAATAAACTCATGGGTCATTTATTCTCACTCCTTAAAAACTACAAAATGAACTGAACATGAACTAGCTTAAAATTGAAATGGTGAACTATGAACGTGAATGTATTCCTTTTAATCTGTGTAAACTGAACTTTGAGCGAGTTCTTGTCAGGTGTGAACTTGCACAACACTGCAGTGGGTGTTAGGCTTGCTCTCGACTTTATCATCAGATCTCATCTTCATGTGCCCTGAACTTCCAGACTACATTTCAGCTTGTAGAATGGGTGGAATCCCCTCGGGTCAATCAGTCTGTCTAGCCTGCCATTCTTCATATCTACCTTGACCTTTAATTGGTCATTGGAGGGGACATGGGAGCAGAGAATGTTCTAGTAGCTGTGGAAACATTGGTTGACCAGTCAATCACAGTGCACACCTCTTATAATAGATCTAGCCTAACAGAGACTCTTTTTACTATGGGGTGGAAAACCATTTGGGCCCTGCAAACAGTTTAACACAGCAACTAGTGGGACGGTAAAATAAGCAAACAAAAATATAATAGTATCATAGTAAAACACGGGCCTCTTATTTAGGATTGGATGCTGCTTAGATGGATTCCTGCCCACCATAACGGTATTAAAAATGACAATGGTGTATATTGTGACGCGTGAGTTGGCGTCTTGCACCCCAAAGACGAGGTTGAGTCTCAGTACTTTATTCAACTTGAAACAGGAAGGTGATTTATTGTAGTGGGATCCACCATTCTACTATACACAGACACAGCAAGCAGGCAGGGGCCAGGGCCAGGTCAATGGCCAGTTATAATGTTTCCTGCATCACCCATTGGGCGACTGGCGCTTCACGCGTGGCAGGCGGTCAGCTTGTACTTGTAGCTGTGAAACTACGGTTGCCTCAACGCTGGTCAAGCAACCCTGAAGAGACGTGGCAGTCCCGTTAGGGAGGGTCTCTAAGAGTTCAGAAGTCTCATAATATATACCCACACATACACATATGTTCATAGCAGGGGCATTGATCTTTGTGTACAGTGACCAGAGTTTGAATTGTAAAGTCAGATCACAGTAGGGTGCAGGTATCCTCCTGTTTGGAGAGAAAGACCTCATGGCAACTTAACCAGTATGAATTCCATGTTAAGAGTGGGCAACAGGGGATCTATTATACTGTGAAGAATGTGCAACAATTATGGATGGAACTTTGCCTTGACATTTTAGTGAAAACAGGGACATGTAGGACATTTTGGGGTAAAAATTAGGAGAGCGTGACATTGATCCAGTGCTTTGTTGGGCCTAAAAATTAGGGTATGTGATCATTCTTTATAAGGATTCCTGGACAACCGCACACCTAACCCTAACCCTAACCTCCATAATCCAACCTAACCTCCTAGAACACCAGGTAAGCTTCCCAAGAACATATGGCTGGTCCTAAACAAGAATAGAATGAAACTGAATTGGGGTGAGAGGAGAGGGGCCTAGAGGTGGCATCAAATACTGGGTGGAGTGTGCAACCACTCACTGAATGTGAAGTGGGATTAAAGGGCCTATCCAAGGACATATCGATGGAGTGGTGGCTCTGAGGCTGGGGAGCTGTGCCAGTAATCGCAAGGTTGTCGGTTCGAATCCCGTAATCGCCACAGGTGACTCTACTATGTTGGGCCCTTGAGCAAGTCCCTTAACCTGGTATGACATTAACCTGCAAGCAGGTCCTCCAACTTGCAGGGAAAACTTTAGGGTTGGTGGCAGGACTGGAACTCCAGTCACCGTAAAAAAAACGGAGGTGTCACCTGATGCAGTCGGGTCCCAATCCAGGTGGTCTGTTGTGTGGTGAGGGCAGCAATCAGCTATCAGTGCATGTTCCCAACCTCCTCAAGGACATAGATATGAAGGACAGCCATCATCCAGAACACAAATAAGCCTAATGTATGTGTATATACAGATTATACAGTACCTGTAGTGCACCCTTCAATGAAATGGTAGCTTTTCCATGACAGAATCTGGGCTGTGCTTGGACTTTCTCATGATATCCACCAAGCTAAAAGCTGATTTTTCCAAGGATAGATGGGAATAAATGGTATGCGCACGTAGTGAACAAATACACGGCCTCTCTAAAAAATGTTCCTGCAGCATTTGTCATTTTCAAATTCTCCCTGCTTCTCCACACTGTTATACCAGCAGCCTACAAGATTCTGAAGAAGCCACTTATGCACTACTTCTATCATCTTATTCCCTGCAAAACAATGAGCTCGCCCAGCTTTTATACAATTTCTTTACATCGTTACTTTTCTTTCACCAATAACGTTGACCTTGGCTTCTTCCCCCTTCTTCTCTTCTTCTGGTTGATGTTGACAGCCATTGTTCACTTTTGAACATCTCCATCCACTCACATACACTTTTGTCAATAATGGCCACATACGCGAGTGTGAATTTCAGCCCTTTGTACAATCTTCCGCTCAAAACAAATCTACACAATGACTCTCTGGTGTCCTTTTGCACAAGCTGGCAGATGCATAGCCGTGATCTTGACATTGCAGCAACTCACACATGGACAGCAAGGTCAGCAGAAGTAAACACTTGACTAAGGGCCACAGTTCCCACTGAGCCACTTCACGAAAAAAGGTTTGCAAAGAAAGGAGGAGAGAAAACATTCTGAAGAGCCCTTCTAATAAAAATAGATACAAAGCAGAAGGAAAGGGCAAGAGAATAAGGGTAACCAATGAAGTCGCAAAATATCATTATACTAACTACAGGGCTCCGCCTCCTGATCGCTTCACTCGCCAACCCTCGGGGACGGCGCTGGGTGCCCGCAATCTCACGGCTGAGCCACTTGAAGGGCATCGAGGTGCTCCTCCGTTAGAGAAAGCGATTGAATTTAAAGAACTGGTTTATAGAAGAGAATGCGGGGCGCGGGAGGAAGACAGTTTGGTCCTTGGTTATTATGGACAGAAAATCAGTTACTGGAGTATTTCACTACAACTGTCTATTTTAAATACCAATGAATAATAACATGTAGTGAAAAGTAAATGTAGAAGAATTGAAACGTAATAAAATGTAAATAAAAAGTTAAATTACATTAACGCCTCGTCAAAAACAATATTAGTTTATATAATGTTAATGGTCACTGCAACCATCACATCAGTTATATTCAGGTTGAATCCAATGCAGACTCAAGGGGTTTTAATATAAAACCTCCGTCCATTATTTTAACCTACTTATTATAATATTACTATCTGTCCCCTGTGTCTCCACCCGCATAGTAGTGAAACAGGACAAAACTTTAACATTTTGTTTAAATGTAATAATTTGTATTGATAGCTTTTGTATCCGAGGGTCTCTTACTATGCAATATTTTTGGTTTTGCTATCAGGAGCGAGAATGGAGCTGTAATCTCTTTGCCAAAAATGTAAAAAAATTGGCAAGGTATCTCTGGCCAAGCGTAAGGTAGGTACGCTCCAATGTCAAACGTTGGCACTGTATGTGATCGTGTTCAGCTCTGATGGGAGAGCGTCCACCACGTGGGGAGAAGAGCGCATGGCCGACATGCCTCTACCAATGAGCAGCTACCCTCTAAAAACATACGTAGCTCTGATCTCTCTCAAAAATGTCAAACGGTACTCCTTACCAATCTCTGCCGAACAAACAGGTATTGCTACAGTACCTAAATGGAGGCAAGGTGCACTCCAACATGTGGCGATAGGTAGAGCAACTCTGACGGAGGCTGGCGTGACAGTGAGGAGGGTCCCCTCCCCTCGGCTCACAGCCTTTCTCTCGGAAATAAAACGGTACCACAAGCAAACTATGATACTTGTACAATGAGAGAAGTTGCAAAATCAACCGGAATGTTATATTTATTTAATAATATTTATATATATATATAATTATGCAACTCTTAATGTAATGCAGGAAAACAATACAATTTTGGGTGACTGATGCTACCAGTCTGGTCAAACATTTCGTTGATTTGGGAGATTGTGTGCCTATGCACTGCAGGAGGTCCAAATTCCTCCAACATCCTTCGTTGCACGTTGATATAGCGTAATGAAAATGCATAATTAGATATGGACCACCCTATCTATATATAATATAGATAGATAGATAGATAGATAGATAGATAGATAGATAGATAGATAGATAGATAGATAGATAGATAGATAGAAAGGCACTATATAATTGATAGATAGATAGATAGATAGATAGATAGATAGATAGATAGATAGATAGATAGATAGAAAGGCACTATATAATTGATAGATAGATAGATAGATAGATAGATAGATAGATAGATAGATAGATAGATAGATAGATAGATAGATAGATCTATTTATCAATTATATAGTGCCTTTCTATCTATCTATAGATATATATATATATATATATAGAGAGAGAGAGAGAGAGAGGAGATGGAGCCTATCCTGGCAGTGTTGATGTCTGGATCTTCCTACCCACACTCAAGTCATACTTTGGCAAATTAAAGTTGTCAAAAACTTTTGTATCTTAGGGATGTGAGAGGAAACCAATGCACCCTCAAAAATCTCAGGTAGACACGGGAAGAAACACTCAATAAATGGGCCAGAACTCCAACCCAGTCTCCCGGAGGTGCATGGCCGCATCGCTAACCGACATGCCATTGCTGCCATTTATCTTATCAGCAAACAAATAAAAGAACAGTCGTGCACTCCATTTGTAGGTTTGTATTCACTGAAACAGACAACCTTAGCTGCCAGTGAAGATTTATTTTCACTCAATCTCCACTGTTTGCTAACTCTGGCGTTTCCTCCAGAGAGCATTTCTGTGCTCTCCATCTGTCTTTGAGTTTGTGCCACTTACCACCCTCCCCGCCCAACAGCCCCCCCTTAGGTACACACATACAGTACTCTCACTCTTTCAGCCTTTCCTATTTAGTTGCTCAAAACCTACGATTTGACACTCCTTTGTAGCCTTTGCTGATCACAATGATTGGAATTAGAAACACGCAGTGAGGCAAACATCACCAACCTGCTAGTCAGCGGTGGCCCTTTGAAGCGAGGAAGTGGCCCACATTCCCTGAACTAAACCCTATAAACTCCTGCAGCTATCTGATGGGTCTCATCATCTGGCTTGTTGGTTGCATTTTCAACAAAATGATTAGGCATGTTCCCATGCTGTTCAATCAAGTTCTCCTAAATGTAAAATATGTCAGTAATCCAGTATATACACTTGCTGAGCAAATTCGTAGGACCACCATATGTAAAACTGGGTGGAGCCTCCTTTTGCTCTCCAAAAAGCCTCAATTCTTTGTAACACGGATTCCACAAGATGTGATTTTCTGGTCCATATGGACACGATTGTATCATTTGGATCCAGTGACTGAGAAGACCGCTGAAGAAAACTGAACTCATTGTCATGTTCATGAAAGCAGTTCTTGAGATGACTCTGACTCTGTGACATGCTGAATTAGCATGTTGGGAGGCAGCCATTAAAAGATGGGAAAACTGTGGTCATGAAGGGATGAATGTGGTCAGCAACAAAAGTCAAATAGGCCGTGGCATTCAAGCGATGACTGACGATTGTTATTAACATACAGTAATACTCACTGGAGTATGTGAATTTCCCCTTGGGATTAATAAAGTATCTATCTATCTATCTATGATATAGTGCCTTTCAGATCTATCTATCTATCTATCTATCTATCTATCTATCTATCTATCTGTCTACTCAGCCTGATGCTATTCTAGAAGAATTGAGTGGATAGGACTGTTGAGTAGCCTGTTTCATAAACTGACACTCCTGACTTGTATCTGTATGATGGTATGGATTACACTGTTGCCACATGATTGGCTGACTAGATGATTGCACTGATAAGCAGGTGTAAAGGTGTTCCTAATAATTTGTCTAGTGAACATATACCGCTTATTTTGAACCCATTACCTAATAATGGCACTTCTCTACATGCTAACTGTAAATCTCGGTACGGTCTCTGTACCAGTCCTCTATGGTATTCTTGAGAGCCCTTAGAAGACATATTGGAACTGTTTGGATAATTTAGCCTTCACAAATGTATGCTTTCAAAGATGTTCAGTTTCCCTTATTGTTGCAAGCTAACGCTCTAACAGTTTATGTAATAAACTAGCTGTGCCTTCCTGTCTAAGATGGTTTAAAATCTAAACAATCAACGCAAATCTCAGCGTTAACGTTTGCAGTGCACCATTTATTGTAATGCATTTTGTAAAATGCACATATTCATAAAATGCATTACATTTAGCATTCCAACAGATGGCACATCACAAACTTTTATAGTAATAAAATACATTACCACAAATTTTTGTGATGTGTCATGTGTTGGAATGACAAATGCAATGCAAATGACTCTGTTACATGGCATTTGTTATGGGATTTATAAAAACTGTTACATTTTTGTGAAGCACCATCTATTGGAATGACAAATGCAATGCAATTTATCACAAAAAAATGTTTGTGGTGTGTCATCTATTGGAAGAGACAAAAGCAATGCAGGTGTCTCTGTTACGTGACATTTGATATGGGATTTGTAAAAGCAGTTTTGATTTTTGTGATGTGCCATGCGGAGGGGAGGAGTCAGATGAGGTGGCTCGGGCATCTGATCAGGATGCCTTCTGGACACCTCCCTGGTGAGGTGTTCCGGGAACGTCCAACCGGGAAGAGGCCACGGGGAAGACCAAGGACACGCTGGAGGGACTATGTCTCCCGACTTGCCTGGTAACGCCAGAATTCTCCCTGAAGAGCTAGAAGAAGTGGCCGGGGAGAGGGAAGTCTGGGACTCTCTGCTCAAGCTGCTGCTCCCACGACCTGACCACAGATAAGCGGAAGAGGATGGATTGATGGTGATGTGCCATCTATTGGAATGACAAATGCAATGCAATTTATCACAAAAAAATGTTTGTGGTGTGTCATCTATTGGAAGAGACAAAAGCAATGCAGGTGTCTCTGTTACGTGACATTTGATATGGGATTTGTAAAAGCAGTTTTGATTTTTGTGATGTGCCATGCGGAGGGGAGGAGTCAGATGAGGTGGCTCGGGCATCTGATCAGGATGCCTTCTGGACACCTCCCTGGTGAGGTGTTCCGGGAACGTCCAACCGGGAAGAGGCCACGGGGAAGACCAAGGACACGCTGGAGGGACTATGTCTCCCGACTTGCCTGGTAACGCCAGAATTCTCCCTGAAGAGCTAGAAGAAGTGGCCGGGGAGAGGGAAGTCTGGGACTCTCTGCTCAAGCTGCTGCTCCCACGACCTGACCACAGATAAGCGGAAGAGGATGGATTGATGGTGATGTGCCATCTATTGGAATAACAAATGCAATGCAATTCATTAAAAAAAGTTTGTGGTGCGCCATCTGTTGGAAAGGTGAATGCAATGCAGATGTCTCTGTTATGTGACATTTGATGTGGGATTTTTAAAAGCAGGATTAATGTTTTTGTGGTGTGCCATCTGTTGAAATGACAAATGCAATGCAAAGGTCTCTGTTACATGAAATTTGGTATGGAATTTGTAAAAAGCAGTTTTAATGTTTTTGTGCCATCTGTTGAAATGACAAATGCAATTCATTTTATTACAAAAATATTTGTGATGAGCCATCTGTCGGAAAGATGAATGCAATGAAAATATCTCTGTTACCTGACATATTGTAAGGAATTTGTAAAAGCAGTGTTAATGATTTTGTGATGCAGCATTTCTTGGAATGATAAATGCAATGTATTTTATTACACATTTTTTTTGCGAAGCACCATCTACTGGAACAGCAGAGAAATAGCAAACAGTTGTACAAACGGATTCACAGACACTCATCCTTTTAATAAGGTGGATTGTTTCAAGCTCTAGAATCCAGGGTTCAAACCTTGTCCCAGTCACTGGCTGTGTGGAGATTATACATTCTCCCAATGTCTGTAGGGGGTCTCCACACCCCAAAGATGTGCCCTTAGCGTAATACTTCTAACTCAGCGAGGGCATGTGCATTAGAGTGCACTTTAATTGGTCCATGGGCCGTTCGTGGTGTTGGCATGGTGTCCCATGGATTTTTTGCTTCACCCTAACAGATGTGTTAGGCTTTCTAAATAATCCTGGTGGTAGCGAGTGTGGGCACGTGGATGAATGTGCGCTGTGATGAATGGGCATCGCAACAAGTTGTCTCTCCTCGTAGCTCATGAAGACGTATGGAGTTGTGCCCTTCGTTCATTCTTAATACCTGCACTGTATGTATATGAGCTCTTATAGGATGCAAAACCTCTGTGACCCCCAACACCATTAAAACTCATCGAGTATACAACTGGGCGCACAAACGTACTCTAAAATAAGCAGCTCGGTTGTCTCATCTTTCTGCAGTCCCATCCACAAAGACATTCAAAACTAATGCAAGAACTCTAGCGTCTCCAGAAAACAGCTGAGCGCCAGTCAAGATATATACATTCCTGCTTTGACTTAATTATGTATTTCAAGGAAGCCCTCTATTTAAAAGGATCTGTCACAATTAACTAACTGTGTTTAAACAATCTAAAGGCCTTACAGGCGAGTGAAAAATGAACAGACCGCCGTGCCAGCTCTCGGCTCTTAATAATGGCGTGTTTTGTGTTGGGTTATAAGAAAGAGGTAAGCGGCAAGAAGGTTGACGGCAGCTCAGCCGTGCAGACAATCGTGATCTATAACTCTCGAAGCACTTTAGAATAAAAAGCACTTTCTTATAAATAGCATCTAACAGGGATGGAGATGAATGCTGGGGGTGCATTGCTCCACTGGCACTTCAGGATTGTTAGTATATTTATATGCTGTGTATATATAAATCAAGGAGCGGGCACAATTTGTCGCTTGCCAGACACGTGTCCAGCAGATTTAAACACCTATCATTTAGTCAGGAGCCGCAGTGTAAACATCATGGGCACAAAACCAGAGGGGCAATTGTCCGACGGCTGACTCTCTTCAGTTTGTTTCCTGCTCTTCCATCCATTATTCAACCAGCTATATCCTAACTACAGGGTCATGGGGGTCTACTGGAGCCAATCCCAGCCAACACAGGGCACAAGGCAGGAAACAAACCCCAGGCAGGATGCCAGCCCACTGCAGGGCACCCACACACCAAGCACACACTAGAGACAATTTAGAATTCCCTAACCTGCATGTCTTTGGACTGTGGGAGCAAACCGGGGTACCCGGAGGAAACCCACGCCGACACGGGGAAAACATGCAAACTCCACACAGGGAGTGAACCCGGGTATCCAAACTGCAAGGCAGCAGCGCTACCCACTGCACTGTGTGTGACACGCAAAATACATTCTAGCAGGTGGTGCACTGCAAACATTAATGTTGAGGTCTACATTGATTATTTAGATTTGGACCCATCTTTGACGGGGAGCACAGCTAGTAGATATATATATATATACCCAGGCAATGCCAGGTACTTCAGCTAATAGACAATATAAAAAGACAAGAATCTAACCATCAAGCGGGGACCTGAGCCTTTCCGAAGAGCACCGGTCACAAGAGTGAAGCCAGCCGTCGGTGGAATGCCAGTTGAAAGGTGCGATAGATAATCTTGTCCATTTTAAGACTTATGCCCATGAAAACAAACATTAGCCGTTGGCCTAAGGAATGCAACTGAAACCAAACACACTCTGTTTTGGTGTAAACATAATGAAGGTGTTGGATTCCAAGCAGCACCATAAATATTTCAGCAGATTCGGCATCAGGCATTTTCACGAGTTGCTCTCCAATTATAGGGACAACCAACGTGAAAGAGGATCCAGGATCGTTTCCTGCTTTGTACCCAAAGCTGTTAGGATGCTTTCTAAAGCCAAATGTGACTCTGTATTAGAATGTGCAAATTAAGGAATAATGATTAAATTAAACAATTATTTGGTACTAGGATGTTGTACCGTGTTAGCCATTGTGAATGTAGTGAGAAGTTCATCAAAATGACACCTTTTATTGGCAAACTAGAAAGATTACAATATGCCAGCTTTCAAAGGAAATTCAAGCCCCTTCTTACAGTTCACTTAATTAGCCCAGGAGTCCAATTAAAACAGAAAACCTGCAGCCACAGGGCCGAGTTTGAGAACCCCCTGCCATAGAGGAACCATTTTTCATTTCAAAAGAATAATCTACAAAGAAGGTTCCAGAAGAAACCTTGAATTTCGAGCCATAAGTAATTGTGAGTAGATGATAACAGATTTGCGTGATAACAAAATGGGCTCCTGATTTCAAAAGGACTCTCGCTTCATACCATAACCAGGTTAAGGTCGGGTTTTACTGGATCTGCTGTATCCTGCTTGGAACCCTTTTAAAGCTCAAAGACCCAACATCAGCTGTGGAAAACTCTTGTCAAGTTCTAACAAGGAACTAAACCACCCGGTAAACAGTAACCAGTCTGTGCAGGCGTTGCACTTTCTCCCAATATCTCTGTGGGGTCTCTCTCGGGTAGGCTGGAACCCCCCCAATAAACCCCACCACCCTGCTAAGTATTTGATGCTGCCTGCTGTCTTTGAAATTAAAGGGGCCAGAGTGGTCCTACATAGCGAAACCATAGAAACGGGGGCTTTGGGGGGACCATTTTGTTTCCCAAAAAGAACCAGCCACCTGCACTGAAAAAAGTCTAACATTGATGTTGCTCATTCAACGTACATTTTCTCTTTCAAGCAACTTAAGATTAGTCATTTAGTGTTGCAGCTTGAAATATTTGGTTTCAGATCTCAATCAAAGTAAAAAAAATGTATAGTGTAGTGTATAGTGTAAATGTATGTGTTTGTACCAAAGTAAGTTATGGTGGAGGGAATGAACGTAAAAATCCTATTTCAGTTAACCTAATATTTTAGGTTGTTCATGTGCTGTGTTTGAGCGGCCGTTTGTATTTTCTTCTGGTCGAACTTTCCAGCATGCTGGCTTTCCAACTGCCAGAAAAGAAGACCACTTTCTCGAGTGGAGTGGAAAGTCACCTCCTTTACACGTTCTACAACTCTGTGATGGCCAGTGCGTCTTTTTACAGTGTTTCCAAGTCTTTGTGGTATCACAGCCCAGTTTTTGACATGCTATTGTGCCCACAACCCATGGAGAAGGGTCCGGTCCTCCTTTGTCAGTTTAGTTTGACACAATTGTCAAATGGGGTGGTCTCATGTGATCATCAATGCTTTTCTTCCTTGGTTAATCTATCACTGAAAAAAGTCTAACATTGATGTTGTTCATTCAACGTACATTTTCTCTTTCAAGCAACTTAAGATTAGTCATTTAGTGTTGTAGCTTGAAATATTTGGTTTCAGATCTCAATCAAAGTTAAAAAATGTGTTTGTATCAAAGTAAGTTCCTATAAAAATAAAATAAAATCCTATTTCAGTTAACCTAATATTTGAGGTTGTTCGTGTGTTGTGTTTGAGCGGCCGTTTGTATTTTCTTCTGGTTGAACTTTCCAGCGTGCTGGCTTTCCAACTGCCAAAAAAGAAGACCACTTTCTCGAGTGGAGTGGAGTGGACGTGGCTATACAGGTCTGGTCATTTTCAGCAGCAGACTTTTATAACGGAGGATTTCTGGTAAGTATCCCTGCTTCTCAACTGTTCATTTTAAGTATAAGGACTCGTAATAAAACATACTTTCAAGAAAGCTGTAGAAACGTTTAATCATTTTATGTTTTATATTTAAGCTTTACACTGCAAAAAGCTTGAGTATTTGCACTAGATTTTTAAATAAATGTAAAAAGTACAGCATTGGAATGTGTTATGTTCATAATATTTCTAATTGCATATAAACAGGTTACGACTAATAAACCATTTTAAATTGTAACAACTTAAAAAATAGATTTAGTTCAGTATAAAACAAGTGAATTGCACCCAATCACTTAAATGATTTGCCTCAACTTAAAAATTGTGGGATCAATAAGATAAAAAGAATTATATTCATTCAAATTGAAAATATTAAGCGTGAATCATTACCGTACTTATTTTAAGTTTAATGGAGGTTATACTTTTTTCAGTGGAAGGTTCCAAGAAGAACCCTTCATTTTAAGCGGAAACAGATTCCATACATATCAGTGAATAGATTGTAGCAGATCTGTTACACACGAATGGGTCCATGATTTCAAAATGACTCTTGCTGTATACAACCACACTTGCTAAGTTCGGGTTTTCTTGCTCTGTTAAAATTCTGTTGTTCGGTAGCCTACTGTACATCAAAAGAGTTTACGCTTTGTCCGCATATCAGAGTCCAAAGCCCCAATTTTATAAGCAAAGAACCCTCCATGGAATCAGAAGATACTTTGGCAAGCATTGGCTCACTCTTAAAAATAAAAGTGCCAGAGGGGATCTTCAGAGCGATGCCATAGGGGAACCATTTTTAGTTTGCAAAAGACCCGTCCACATGAAGATCCAAGAAAGGACTTTGATTATTTAGACCCACAACAGGCTCCGTACAGTTAATAACCATGAATACACGGTAACAGATTTGTGAAACACTAATGGATCACGATTGTAAGAAGACTCTTGCTGCTGACATAAACAAACACACGCTTAGTCCGGGTCTTCTTAACCTGTTGGTACGCTATGAGGTAACTCATCATACTTGAAAGATTTCAGGTTTAGGAATTTTAACAAAGCATCTTCATGTTTTAAGAACTCCTCCCAAAATTAAATGGTGCCTGGTCAAGCAATCGTTCAATGAGGAACCACACAACCAGTAAAGAACCACAAAGTGCCACCAAAGAACCAGCACTTAAGAGTGTTCAATGAGCGAATCGCTCTTAAAAATGAAGGTGCCAGAACCGATCTTCAGAGCAATGCCAGAGGGGAACCATTTTTAGTTCCCAAAAGACCCGTCCACATGAAGATCCAAGAAGGAACTTTCATTATTTAGATCCACAACTGGCTCCGTACAGTAAATAACAATGAATACACGGTAACAGATTTGTGAAACACCAATGGATCACGATTGTAAGAAGACTCTTGCTGCTGACATAAACGAACACACGCTTAGCCCGGGTCTTCTTAACCTGTTGGTACGCTATGAGGTAACTCATCATACTTGAAAGATTTCAGTTTTAGGAATTTTAAAAATTCTAAGAACCCTTCCCAGAATGAAATGGTGCCTGGTCAAGCAATCATTCAATGAGGAACCACACAACCAGTAAAGAACCACAAAGTGCCACCAAAGAACGAGCACTTAAGAGTGTTCAATGAGCGAATCACTCTTAAAAATGAAGGTGCCAGAGGGGATCTTCAGAGCGATGCATCAGGGGAACCATTTTTAGTTCCCAAAAGTCCCGTCCACATGAAGATCCAAGAAAGAACTTTGATTACTTAGACCCACAATGGGCTCCGTACAGTAAATAACTATGAATACACGGTAACAGATTTGTGAAACACCAATGGATCACGATTGTAAGAAGACTCTTGCTGCTGACATAAACGAACACACGCTTAGCCCGGGTCTTCTTAACCTGTTGGTACGCTACGATGTAACACATTATACTTTAAAGATTTCAGCTTTAGAAAGTTTAACAAACCAACTTCATACATTAAGAACTCTTCCCAGAATGAAATGGTGCCTGGTCAAACAATCGTTCCATGAGGAACCACACAACCAGTAAAGAACCAGAAAGTGCCACCAAAGAACCAGCACTTAAGAGAGTTCAATGAGCGAATCACTCTTAAAAATGAAGGTGCCAGAGCAGATCTTCAGAGTGATGCAATAGGGGAACCATTTTTGGTTACCAAACGACCCATCCATATGAAGGTTCCAGAAAGACATTTAACTGATTTGGGATCACAACAGGCTCCATACTTTACTAATTTATGAACAGATTTGTGAAACGCCAGTGGTTCCCGATTTCAAAAGGACTCTCGCTGTCTAGTAACACAGGCAACGTGCAAGTTTTCTTAATCCTCTGGTGGTGTCCTGCTGTCTACCATACATTAAACATTTCATTATTTTTATTAAATATTAGGAGGTTTTTCAAAGCACAATTTGCATATGCAAAACTGAAATGGTGCTTGTTCAAGCAAGAACTCAACGGGGAACCACACAATCCATTGAAGAACCACAAAATGCCACTAAAGAACCAGCGTTTTTAAGAGGGCACACAAACCAGGGAAGTGCCATTCAAGAAACATTCATTTTAAGAGTGTGGACAGATGAGCTCCAAACCAGAAGCCATCGATTTGGATTAAATTGGTTGCAGCATGTTATCTTATATTGGCCACACATGATTAGATGTCTGAACTTGTTCTGATAATTTGAACGCTAATAAAATAATGCAGCTGAAAATACACTCTTAAAAAATGCAGGTTCTTTAATGGCATTTTTTGGGTCTTTGTGGTTCCTCAAAGAGCTATTGCTTCACAAAGAGCCATTTTCATTCTGGGATGGGTTCTTTGGTATTCAGTGCTTTGAAAAACTTCATAATATGTGGAAACAAATATTTAATGTATGGCGGCCTGTAGGACACACAGATTAAGAAAATCAGGATTTAGCCTTTGTTATTGCATGAAGCAAGAGTCCTTTTAAAATGAGGAACTATTGGCATTTTGGAAATTTGTTACCATCTGTGATGTATGGAGACTGTTACACAGATCTTAACAAAAAAAGAGAACAGGTTCTTTAGAGAACCTTCATGTAGATGAAATGGCTCCTCTATGGCATTTCCCCCAAGAACCACTCTGGCACCATTCATTTTAAGAATGGATTAAGCAATGTTGTCATTCTAAGCCACTTCGTGGGACGTATTACATAACTGGACAGAAAAAGCATCATTCCAAAAGTTGATACCTCTTTCCATTTTGGTTTGCTGTAATGACTTCCTGGTCTCGGTCTTTTTTTTTTTTTTCGTTGTAGTGCTCCTATGCTCCGGACACATCACCCCTCACTGCTGAACTTTGTTCCGACAAGTTAACACCACCCTAACCATTTATTTTATATTTTTGTGATGTGATACAATGTCCTTATTAATCTGTCTTGAGCCACCGCTTAAAACAAGACATTCGAGCTGCGCGACCCCCGTCCGCTTATTACGGGCGGAGAAACAGAGAATCCTGGAGATTCGTCTCAATGGAGTTCGCAGGGGTGACGGTGCACACCTCGCCTGCACGGCTGCTCAGATATGCAGCTCTCCTGCATTTGCGCAAATCTTCTCAGGGCCGTCGTAAAACAATTTGAGTTTATAGCAATGCACATTTAGAAGGAACCAGACCGGCAGCGCAACAGATTTAATAAACATGTGTAGGACGTTTTATTAATTAATGCTTGATTATCGTTATTTTTTTAATGTATGAACATGTTATAGGAATAATAATAACTGCATTTAACTGAATGCGCAAGGACAATTCCGCAGTCTTAAAGAATTAGTTCTTTATTTATGGTTCTTCACTACCCTTGTATGGTTTCTCATAGAACGATGGCTTGACAAAGCAGCATTTCATTCTTGGAAGGTTCTTTGCACATCAAGTTGGTTCTTTGTGCTTTGAAAAACTTGCTAATATGTGTGAGAATGAATGAATGAATTAATAAATAAATAAATTAATAAACACAGAAATCTTAAATGTTTTGGTAGGCTGCCTTGCAGGACGCTAACAAATTAAGAATATCTCGTGGTTGTATGCACAAGAGTGCTTTTTAAATTAATTACTCAGTCCTATTTCACAAATCTGTTACCACCCATCATGGTTATTTACTGTACAGATCCTGTTATGCATCTAAATTAATAAAAGATCTTTCTGGAACTATCATGTGGATGGATCTTTTGTGAATCAAATATGGTTCGCCAGTCTGAAAAACCACTCTGAACCTTTTTGGCTGCACCTTCATTTTTAAGAGCGTGCGACAGTGGATTGTGATTAAGAGAAAGTGGAGTCAGTACCGATAAGATACGTGCAAAAGTGATAGATAGATAGATAGATAGATAGATAGATAGATAGATAGATAGATAGATAGATAGATAGATAGATAGATATGAAAGGCACTATATAATAGATAGATAGATCTGAAATGCACTATATCATAGATAGATAGATAGATAGATAGATAGATAGATAGATAGATAGATCTTTAAACTGCGCGATTATTGTTGTCTTCCGACCATTCATGGTATGGGTAATAAAAGTTACTCTCAGACTTTAAAAAACTATACATAACAATTTCAGGATTTAAATATAACGGATCGCTAATTTACATAAACCCTCGATGGTTAAGGTGGGCTAAGCCCCTACCCAAACATCATGTCAAGCCCCAACCCGCAGTCAGCTATGCTGTTACTTGCTGGATTTTAATAACTTTATCACACCCTGCCACAAACGAACCCCCCTCTCAAGATTTGACACGCCCCCATGGAGCCGGAGTCGTGTTGAATTTTACCCACGTTATTAAAACGAGTTATTAAAATTAGTAAAGTTTTCGGAACTTTATCACACCGTGTCCAGGCGACGAACCCCCAACCCCAAAAAGATTTCACACGTCCCCTACATTGAGACGCAGTTAAAATGGATTAGCCCGGGTTCGTAATTCACTTTAATTTTGAAGGGCGCACGTCGAAGCAATTGACGCCTGGGACAACAAACCGAAACGCAAAGAGAAATTTTTTGTCTGTGATAGTGCGTTTTGATCCAGAAATCCATAAATACACACACACACACACACACACACACACATACATACACACATATACAAATAAAACTTTGCAGGCAGTAGATTGAGAAAGGGGGCTTCAAAAGCCGAAAGCAAATGCAGTCCTATCGGTCAAAAAGGAGGTTCATATTTTAACTTCTCGCCCTGTTGAAAAGCTCGCGTTTAATATCACGATTAAGCAATGAGACTGTCAATTGAAAACATATTTTGTGATTTATTATATTACCCTTTATTTGCCGAGCAAATCCTGTTATCCAAACTACTTGTCGCCTGCCTTAAAACTCCAGACGGTGACTTTATATTTTTAGGATAATGGATTACTGCTGTTTAGACCAGATAGAAGCCGTCTTCGTTAAAACAATAAACCCAAACCAATCTCATCATTTACTTAAACGTACAACGAGTCAGGGGAACTATAAAAAAACGTTATTGCTCGTTTCAGTGTACAACCACAAAAATGAAGACCCCATAAAAGCCGTAAAACCCCAACATGAAGTCATTCCTGTGCTATTTACAAGCGCGCTAGAGCTGGAGCGGCGAGGCTGCATTCTAATAAACCCTTCTAATTATTAGGAAGATAAGCTCTGCTTATGTTAATGGGTGCTTGTTGAAAGTACACAAGCGGGTGTTTGCCCGTCACTTTCTTGGTGTTGTAATCGGAATTCTCAGGGATATGTCGCTCTGTCAACTTTGATGATTTGCAAAAAGGGCCAAAGTTTACCTGACGGAGTCGCAGCAAACCTGTGCACTGGTGGGTCGTTTTCGGGCTACCTAAGGCACTTATACCGCCGGCCTTTATGCGACGTTCACTTCAACTGATAGGCAACTTGTTTCAAGTGCAAACTGAGAACGAAACTAAGAGACGTTTACCAAACCCTCTCGGTAAAGTTCAGGGTCACGGGAGGTCTGTGCCTGGCCAAGCAGCTCTGGGCGTAAGGCAGGAAACAGCCGCGGGTTCGATGCCGGTCCTTCGCAAACCCACTCACTCACCTCAGTCACTCACGCGTGGCTTTGTCTGGAGAGAAGTAAAGAGCAGGAGGAAACGAACGAGACTACAAACTATGTGAATAAACGGTGGTCCTCCATACTACAAATGACACTCGTTTTAATAACGAGGGTAAAATTCAACTCAGCTCCGGCTCCATGGTGGGGGCGTGTGTAATCTTGAGAAGGGGGGTCGTTTAGGCAGGGTGCGATAGAGTTCCCAAAATCCAACAAGTAACAGCAAACCTGACTGCGGGTTGGGGCTTGACATGATATTTGAGGGGGCTTAGCCCATCGTAAACATGGAAGGTTCATACATACTAGCAATCTGTCATCTTTAAATCCCAAAATTGTTATGTATACATTTTTTAAAAAAAGTTTGAGAGTAACTTTTCCTACACCCCCCGCCCCGAAAGAAATATTAGCGTTATTGCCAGAAGACACTCATCATTACGCAGTTTATGAATATTAATATTTATTGTATATTTAAGCTATCGCTTTCGTATGGTTCTTATTGATTCTGACTCAGTCCTTCTCTTGATCACATTTCATGATCAAACACTCTTAAAAATGACGGTGGCAGAGCGATTTTTCAGAGCGATGCCATAAGGGAACTGTTTTTGTTTTCCAAAAGATCCAGAAAGAACCTTTTTATTTATTTAGACCCGTAACAGGCTCCATACAAATAATAACTACGAACACACATTTGTGAAATACCAATAAGTTATTAATGTATTTATAAAGTCGCTACATATGTCCAGTAAATAACACGGGTCTGCGTCCCGGCTTTCTTAATCTGTTGGTGTCCTGCAGCCCACCATACATTAAAGACTTTTTTCCGTTAGTTTTTCAAAGCAAAGAACCAAAAGCAAATGCAAAGAGCCCGTCCCAGAATAAAATATTGCTTGGTCAAATAATGGCTCTATAAAAGTTACCACACAACCCAGTAAGGTACCATATAGTGCTCTTTGAAAGGGTCATATATAAAATCCATCCATTATCCAACCCGCTACATCCTAACTACAGGGTCACGGGGGGTCTGCTGGATCCAATCCCAGCCAACACGGGGCGCAAAGCAGGAAACAAATCCCGGGCAGGGCGCCAGCCCACTGCAGATATAAAACACAGGTTGGTTAAGTTTTATTTTCACTTAACACCACCACATTCCTACGTTTTTAATCCCTTTTAATCAAATCCAAGGTCCGGAGCCAATTCCAGCAACACTGGGTGCAAGGTTGGAAACGGAGCGCAAGTAATGCGTATATAAGATTATTAAATGACACTAACATCGTCACCTTCAGTAATCCGCTCCATGCACCAGAGAGATGATCGAGCCCCCCGCTTGACCCTGAACTGCGTGGCAAGAGGATCTCATAATGGCAGGATGGATCGACTATATCGGACAAAAGGCAATAATGTATGGGTGGGATTTGATTAAACAACGAAAGTTTCTCTCTTTCTTTTCATGATCATTCAACTAAGCAAACACAATTTGGGAGGAAAGCTTTACTTTCTGCCGTGTTTTAAATGGATAATCCTTCCATTTTGTGAACCCACATATTACAATTTCATCATCGGTCACGCATCTAATCCTCTGCGGTCGAGTTGCTGTTTACCTTCACGGCTTTAGGGTCATCAACAACGACGTGAAAGTTTTAAACGCAGGCAGTTCAAACAACAGTCATTCTGCAAAAGGATTCCTGTAGATGACATAGCGATGCAGCGCGACTCACTGCAAATGTCTTTTCTAATTATTCATTTTCTCCAGCCCTTCTATTTGAAACAGATGGGGTGAGATTTCATTTCCTCTGTCATTTATTGCGGGGCGAACAGGTTGACCAACCGCTCCGTTTCATTAAAAGTCCGTCTAGTCCGCTCGACTTTAGGCTACTGGCAGTGTCTGTTAATTAAATGGAGCTTCCTCGCGAATGGCACTCAGTGGACTAATAAATCTGACATACATTAAATTATTTTTAACAGTCGTTTTCTTTCTTTGATTATGTCATGTAAATTGGTGCGACGTTTCGTGGTTTAGAAACGGGATGTTTGACACAGTTTCACTTTGTGATATTTGATATTTTACCAACAGAACAAAACTGCAGAGCCTTCAGAGGGAGATCTTGCTGTGCACGTTGGGTCGTTATTTGGCGCCGTAGAAAGTGTAATCCTGCCAACACGATGACTATTCACAAGTTCTGAAATGTACTGCGTAATGTTATAGTCTGGATGGGAGTTTGTGAAGCGATCTAGATCTAAATCCAACATTCCATGGGACTAATGTAGAATATTAAAATGTTTCTCAACAGACACCAACGCTCTTGCCCTTTATTTGTGGCCCCTCTTTCTAAGGGACGGGTGCGAAAGAACCATTTTCTAAAGTTCATCAATCCCCTTTCCAAGCTTGATTCTTCCAGTATTGAGAGCCGGACCCTAGCTGACCGCAGACCACTTTTAATCACCTCAGACCAGGTCAATACCCGAACAAAGCTGCGATACGAGCACATAACTTCTTACATGATTAATGAGCTCTGTTTTGACCGACCTATGATAAGGTCGCATGTTATGCGGTAATATTTTTTAAAGAGAGGGTATTTAATTTCTCTTTATTCGCCTTATTACAATTCTTATTAAAAGATATTCTTCAAATAACATATTAAAGCGATGTGCCTCATTCTGTTGTCCTTTATTCTACATAAGTTTCAAATTAATCAGCACCCATTGATTACACATGCAGCCATATCCGAATATTCAAGTCAAGTATGTGCATGCCAAGGGACAGAACAAGAAATAACGCGAAACAAGTTGAAGTACTCGTAATGAACAACTGGCGTCCTGACTCAAAGAATCCGAGGTAGGAAAATGAAGCCTGTATGGGCCGCTCTATCGGTCATTAAAGGGTACCCCAATCCCCCCGAATTCTCTCAATAAGCGCTGTCCAAGCTGTCAACGCGCACATTACAGAACTAACTGAGCCGGGGTCCGAGCGATGAGAGAATGCAATGCGGATATTGGGCTACAGTGCCGCCCGTTGTTTTTAGAAATAAAACTGTAAATTAGGACTTTAAAGTTCGTCTCACGTTATCAGTGCAGTGATTAGTGACGTGTTTAAATATTATATATATATATATATATATATATATATATATATATATATATATATGTTTTAAAATCAGTAAAACGCTTTCGATATTATTTTACAACACATCGTCCTCATTAGAATTATCGAAGCTAGTCTTCTAAGTTCAGTATGCACGCCACTTGCTATGAAATTCCTTGATTACCTGGAGCGATGTCGTCATGGGGCTTACTCAGAATAAACTGTAACGCCATATAAAATGTCGATGTAATTGTTCCAGTCATTTGCTCGCAACTCACGCGAGTGACTACCGCGCATTACATCTCACAAAACACGAAGCGCGGCAATTAATTGGGTAAAATCCGTGCTTTGCGCAGCTACAGGTCCCTATTACAGAATGGGCTCCTTTTTTGTTGTTCTGTACCGCATGAAGGATTACAGCACAGGTCCTTGCCAATGTTTGCCTTTCCATGCTCGTTTATTGCGAAACGCTGACTGCTACCACAGATAAAGCGGAATCGGTCTGCTTGTCAAACGGGGAAAAAAAAGCCTAATGGGTGGGTACAGGGCAGCATTCTTCGCTCTTTTATTATCGCACTGTACCCCGTCAGTTGACTCCACGCCACGCGTGTCAGGTCTCGGCAGCCTTTTCCCACTTTTATTAAAAAAAAATAGAGGGTGGGGGGTGTTAATAGCAACCTCGACAACTCGCCCCGTTGTCCTAAAAAAAAAGATGAGATGTATAATGTAAATGACAAAGAGAAAAAAGCCCATCGGGTGGCTTATGTTAAAGCAACATTGCATGTGAAAAGCGTATAAGTTAACACTTAAATGTGCTTGTCAGAACAAGTTTCTGCATTTAATCCGTTTTCAAAATGCTGTCAGATTACTCTTTGTGTAATAAAAATGGTTCAGGGTAAAGCATTTCAGGGCACTGTTCCATTTTGTTTAACCAATTCATTACTGAGAGCCCCCTGCCTTTTCCTTTCTTTAAGCTGATCGGTTAAGAGGTGCTATGCATTTAAAGCTTTGTTATATAAACAACTCTATGACAACATGTGCTTTATTGCGACCGCGATTCCCCATTAAGAGCGCAGTGCAGAGGAGCGTGCACACCCTCAAATACATTGCTTAACTTTCACGAGTGTAACAAATACATTCCCATTCAGCAAACTTCGGTACGGTAATAGCGCTGTGCTCGGTAATGCAAGTTTTTTAAGATAGTTACCTTTGTGTTGCTGCTAGCCTTCTACTCCCACTTAGGAAAACATGCATTCAGAAAAAAAGACAACTGTATCCAAAGGAAGACTTTTTAAAACCCAAGAGCAATGTGAAGATCTCCTCCTTTTCTAATCCTTTAAAAAACGTTAAGCTGCACTCAGGTAACGCTTTCTCTGGGTCTTGTTTCTTAAACAGGCACCTGACGGATAAATTCTGGACGTGTTGCCTACAATCCATAAAGCTGAAACGTCTTCTTGAAGAGTTGCTGTCTATCTCTAGCCAAAGTGTAAGGTGATCCCAGGTAGTCAAATCCTTGGAGGGAAAAAAATGAGCGTGGATGCACTCCCCCTTCGCTAAAGTTGTCGTCTAATCGCTTTGGCGTGTATGAAGACACTCTCCGCACTATGGAGCTCTTGACTGCCGGAGAAACGCTCTGGCAGGTGGATGCAATACATAACATTTGCATTTACCCGCCTACGGGGCGTGGTTATACCTTTCCTGGTACCGCCCAGCCACTCCCCCATCGAAGCAGTAATATTCAATTTCAGGCAGTCGGCCTCCTATGGTTTTTAGGCAGCGCTTCCATTTGTTAAACGTATCACTTAAAATAATACACGGAATAGAAATAAAGCTTCAAAAAGAAGCTATTCCGATAACATAGTATTACTGACAAAACTCAAACTAATATTCTACAATATTGTTGATAAAATGATGTGCAGGATAGTATACAATATTTATAAATTCACAAAACTTTGAGGAAGAATAGGAATAAGCACGGCAATTTTAAAAGGCTTGTTTTAACTTTTCGTAATATGTTCTTCAGACCTTCAAACCTTCCCAGAAATGCAGTAATAGAGCGCGTATTTCATAAGATATAATCGATAAATCCGATCAAAAATCTACTTTAAAGTTTATTTTCAGCTGTCAGAGATAAATTAGTGAGCTAACTTTAGCAGATATTGTTTTATAACTTTAATTATTTATTAATTCACCATAAATTATTTTTAAACACGTCGATAAATTTTCATCCATTACTCTTCTTAGCAGGAGCGGCTTGGCAGGTTATATTGATTTACATAAAGTGGCATTTCATTTTATTTTATCGTTGTTGTTGTGTTTCTTTTTCGTTTAATAAACACTTTTCTGCCTGCGCACGTTGCACTTTACAAGATTCTACCTCCTTTGCAACGGTAAGTTTTGTGCATCACCTGTTCTTTTGTAGGGACCATTATTAACTTTCATAATTTTAAGGTTATTTTTTTCTGTAAATGTATTCACTTTTATTGTTTTTGGTCAAGTGAATGTATACCGTATAAAGACAGCCAGTTTATTTCTAAAGTCATCTTTGTGATATTTCCAGATAAATGCTGTATATTTATTTACGTATTTACTTACTTATCAGCATATGTATTTATTTATATAAAGATCTACTGCAAAAGCAAAATTTCCCTTTTGAAACAAATAAAGATCTATCTATCTATCTATCTATCTATCTATCTATCTATCTATCTATCTATCTATCTATCTATCTATCTATCTATCTATTTAACCATTTAATAAAGATTAAAGATTCTGACTGTATGTGCCAAACTGAAAGATATGATAGATAGATAGATAGATAGATAGATAGATAGATAGATAGATAGATAGATAGATAGATAGATAGATAGATAGATAGATAGATAGATAGATAGATAGATAGTTTTAATTCAAACACAACATACTTGTCCCGTGACTGGCACTAATACCTCACAACTCCAAAGTCCTGGCCAAGTTGCTTTCTGTATAAAGATTGCACATTCTCCCCATGTCTCTCTGTGCTTTTTTCTCCTTGAAATTTAATATTTCTGTCACATCTTAAGGAACACGTTAGGTTAATTTGTCTCTTCAAACTGGGTCATTACATTGGGCTTGTATCCATGCTCAGAGATGGATTAATGTCCCATTGCTGATTTTGTAATGGCTCTGTATTTAGTGACTCTAAGGTGGCATTTAACATACTGTGACCCAAAACTCGGATCAGTGGATCTCAAGAATATATTAAACTGTGATGGGTGGCCCAGCCTTGCAACAGGATAAGCTCTGATACTCACAGTTCTGGATTGGAATCACTAAATTCATAATTCATTCCTCTCCTTTTGTAATGCTGAGTCACTCATCCCTGCTTTTATCACATCCAACATCGATTATTGTAACTCCCTACTGGCAGGTGCCCCTTCTAATCTGACATCACAGCTCCAGGTGATTAAAAACTCTACTATTATTAACCTACAAAGTTTTAAATGGCCTTGCGGTGGACTACATCAGTGTCCTTCTCCATCACTCTGCTTCTGTTTGCCCATTAAGGTCCTCTGATTCTGCCAATCTTGTTGTGTGCCACACTAACCTGCACTCAGTGGGTGACAGCTGCAGCCTTCAGTTGTATATAGCGCCCAGCCTCCCAAAATTAATGAGATCAGCTGACTCCATTCATTCTTTTAAGAAAACAACTGAAAACTCCTCTGTTTAGGAAGGCGTCTAACTTCACCTGACATTCTGCCCCTTCCTTCAGTTTATCTTTCTGTCCAGACGCTGTGTGTGTGCATGTCTGTTATATCACATATTATGTTGTTTGTTCAGGCCTTTCTTTTAGTATTGAATTTAGTATTTTACTCTTTATTACCCTTTATTTTGTTTAATGGTTAGTAAATTCCATATTTATATGTTTTAGTGTTCTGTGCAGAAAATATTTATATCCAGTGTTACATATACCCTGCTGTTCTTTCTGAGACCCTGTGATGCACCTTGAGCATGGGAAAGGCACTATAAAAATACAATGTATTATTATTATTATTATTATTATTATTATTATTATTATTATTATTATTATTATTATTATATTTTATTTCTTTGGATCTCACAGCCTTTCAGCTGGTATGAAAACTCTGCCCGCTCAAGAGACCCCTTGAGAGGGGGCATAGTTGAAAGTCTTGGGCAGGCGTAAATTCCAGAAGTTAGGCCTAGTTAGTATTAGGGTGCCTAGTCAGGGTCATCTCAAAGGAGCATGTCAGGTGTTAGTTACTACTAATCATGCCAAGAACTCTGCTGACAATGAATGTTGTGCATAATGCTGCTTGTTTTTGTTTATTATTATTATTATTATTATTATTATTATTATTATTATTATCCATCCATCCATTTTCTAACCGCTGAATCCGAATACAGGGTCACGGGGGTCTGCTGGAGCCAATCCCAGCCAACACAGGGCACAAGGCAGGAACCAATCCCGGGCAGGGTGCCAACCCACCGCAGATTATTATTATTATTATTATTATTATTATTATTATTAAACATCAGATGATATGTAATGACAAGGTTAACATTCTACATTAGGACCCACTAGTCTGACTTGATCTCCACATCCAGTGACTGTCAATAAGCACAGTACCCCGGTAGAAATCTTCAAGAAAATGAAACTTAAGCTTTGCTTTTTCAGGGAAATCATTTGTTCTGCAAAGTTGTTTTTCTCCCTTAGTGGTCTTTCAGTAAGGAGACTTCTTGAGAGGGGGCAAAGTTAAAAGTCTTGGGCAGGGGTAAATTCCAGAATTCAGGTCTAGTCAGGATTGGAGTGCCTAGTCAGGGTCATCTCAAAGGAACACGTCTGGTGTTAATTACTGCTAACCGTGCCAAGGACTCTGCTGACGATGAATGCTGTGCATACTGCTGCTTGTTTTTATTAGTAATATTATTATTATTATTATTAAACATCAGATGTTATGTAGTGACAAGATTAACATTCTGCTTTGGGACCCACTAGTCTGACTTGATCTCTACATCCAGTAACTGTCAATAATTACAGTACCCCGGTAAAAAATCTCCAAGCAAATGAAACTTAGCTTTGCTTTTTCCAAGGAAGTCATTTGTTCTGCAAAGTTTTGTTTTCTCTTAGTGGTCTTGCAGTATGGAAACATCCACCCATCCATCCATTATCCAACCTGCTATATCCTAACTACAGGGTCACGGGGTCTGCTGGAGCCAATCCCAGCCAACACAGGGCGCAATGCAGGAAACAAACCCTGGGCAGGGTGCCAGTCCACCGTAGGGCACACACAGAATTTAGAATCGCCAATGCACCTAACCTACAGTCCAAAGGAAAGCGGAGTACCCAGAGGAAACCCAAGTAGACATGGGGAGAACAAGCAAACTCCACGAAGGGAGGACCCGGGAAGCGAACCCAGGTCTCCTTTCTGCAAGGCAGCAGCACTACCACTGCACTACCGTGCTGCCCTCAGTATGGAAACATGAATGTAATTATTATTTTTTTTTTATATGCACAAAATGTCCAATAATTACATTCATGTTTCCATACTACAAGGCCCATCCATCCATCCATCCTTCCATCCACGGGTCTTGCAGTATGGAAACATGAATGTATTTATTGGACATTTTATGCATATCAAAAAAAAATTAAAGAAACTAACTTTTAATTGTTGTCTTGGATCCTAAGCCCACAGACAACAATATTTACTAGAATTTTATGTGTTCATCCTTATGAAATAAAAAAATAATAATGAAAACATCACTGACGTACTGAAATAAATGTTCTAAGATGGAGCATAAAGCAGAGCCCAGTTCACTTATAAGGGAATAGTTTATCACAGACACATAATTAGTCTCTGACTATATACTGTATTTGGATTCTTCTGTTTAAATTTAGTTGTTCAGTCATTCTCTAACCCAGTATATCCTAACACAGGGTCACAGGGTTCTGCTGGAGCCAATCCCAGCCAACACAGGGCGCAGGGCAGGAACAAATCCCGGGCAGGGCACCAGCCTACCGCAGGGCACACACACACACCAAACAAACACTAGGAACAATTTAGAATTGCCAATGCATCTAACGTGCATGTCTTTGGACTGTTGGAGGAAACCCACGCAGGCACGGGGAGAACATGCAAACTCCACGCAGGGAGGGCCCAGGAAACAAACCCGGGTCTCCTTACTGCGAGGCAGCAGCACTACCACTGTGCGACCATGCCACCCTAATGGAAATGTCCATCCATCCATCCATTATCCAACCCGCTATATCCTAACACAAAGGTCACGGGGGTCTGCTGGAGCCAATCCCAGCAAACACAGGGCGCAAGGCAGGAAAAAAACCCTGGGCAGGGCGCCAGCCCACCACAGGGCACACACACACACCAAACAAACACTAGGAACAATTTAGAATTGCCAATGCACCTAACGTGCATGTCCTTGGACTGTGGGAGAACAAGCAAACTCCATGCAGGGAGGGCCCGGGAAGCAAACCCTGGTCTCCTAACTCCGAGGCAGCAGTGCTACCATTGTCTGTTTAAATTATTTTATAAATTTTAATGTCAAAATCCACATGCCCCACCATTATATTTTACTGTAAAATTAAGAAGAGAATTGCAGTTTGAAATCTATGTAATGCCTAAG
This sequence comes from Polypterus senegalus, assembly GCF_016835505.1. NCBI lineage: Eukaryota > Metazoa > Chordata > Cladistia > Polypteriformes > Polypteridae > Polypterus > Polypterus senegalus. Next base: position 16,633,049 of record NC_053165.1, on the reverse strand, counting down.
TAATTGCAGAATTCTGTAAGGAAATATTTTATGAACTGTACAAGTCAAATTTACTTTTAATCGATTCAGTAAATTAAGTGAGGCTCTCTTTAAACATAACTATAAAATATGGCATTATGACGACAGTTTTACCCGATATCTGATTTTTAATTCAAAGCTTAACTGGTGATACTTAACAAAGAAGACAGATGCAGTTTAACTTCTGAGAACCCTTAGTTAAAAGGTGAAGGGCACTATTTTAAGCACAGCATCACTTAAAAGTACTGTATAAATTAAATTTTAATTGTTACCAAGAGGTTGACATAGGAAATTGAAATCATGCATTTCAAATGAAATGAAAATCAGGAGGTTTGGGGTTATCGCATTGTGTGCATCTTTGGTCTCCTCAGAATACCAGCATGGGCTTATCTGGCGTAGCTTGTAAGATTTTTGATAAAGCCTATAGACACACGCACAGGCTGTCTGGCTCACGTTTTGCTAGGAGATCGCTTCAGCTGTATGACACTCATAGATGACTCTGCTAAATTTTGTTCACATAGTAGGATTGTGTTTATATACATATTGTGAGTAATTGCGCAGCATCAAATCACTACATTTCTTTTGAATATATAATACAATACAATTTATTTTTATATAGCCCAAAATCACACAAGAAGTGTTGCAATGGGCATTAACAGGCCCTGCCTCTTGACAGCCCCCCAGCCTTGACTCTCTAAGAAGACAAGGAAAAACTCCCAAAAAAACCTTGTAGGGAAAAAAATGGAAGAAACCTCGGGAAAGGCAGTTCAAAGAGAGACCCCTTTCCAGGTAGATTGGGTGTTCAGTGGGTATCAAAAAGAAGGGGAGTAAATGCAATACAATACACAGAGCAGAACACAAGTCATCCGCAATACAATATAATAGAAATGCAATAGAAATATTACAAGTACAGAGCAGAATTCAACAGTAGATGATATCCCATAATAGGATTTGGATTTGTTCAGAGTCCTGGAGACCTCAGCCATCGAGCTGCCTCCCGCTATTGGCCATTCCACAGCTGAGTCAGTGCTGGTCCAGCCAATCCAATGAAAGGACCCCTCTACCTGCCGATTCCTGCGATCCTCCATCAGAGATGACTTTACCTTAGGCCATCAAAACAACTTGGCAGTAGGGCAGTGGCATCAAGTGCCACATTTGAGTACTGAGAAGAGAAACAGAATAGGTGAGGGTTAATAATATTACTTATTACTCATATTACTTATGTTTTAGTGCTAATGACTAACTAAAGAGGTGCATTCTGTGTAGTTAATCAGCAGCTCTAGTCAGGGTGTGCTAAACTGAAGTAGCGAGTCTTCAGCCGGGATTTGAAAGCTGAGACCGAAGGGGCATATGCAGTATCATATCATATCAATATCGATATCATATGCAGTATGCTAGATAATCAATTTGGCCCCAGTTTCATTGGAGTCTTTGCTGCACTTTATAATAATAATAATATAGTCGACCCCTGAAATTCACAAGGGTTAGGTTCCTAGAGCGCCCACAAATTGTGAAAAACCGCAAATTTTGGATGTGGTCAAAAAATGCCTACAAATGCCTAATTTTATAGTTTAAAACCTAAACATGCCCCCAAAAACATTTTAATTTCATTTCAAACTCAGCTTAATACATTACCCTAAAAAAAAAGAATGTAAAGGTAAACCCGTATACTGTACAGCACTGTATTGCTATGTCTCCTGCAGTGCTAGAATGTAAAATACCGATGTTACTGCTATACATACTGTAATTCATGCAAGCACGTTTTCTTTGGTATCAGTAGGGTAAATACGTAATAATTTAAAATTTTAAATACAGTAAAATGTATAGGTACTCACCAACAATGAATAATATTGATTGAATAGATGATGATGACTATGAATTAGCTGTGCAGTTAGATGAAGGTATGTAATAAAGATAATGACTGCACAGGAATTACAGCTCCCCAGGTGGTGCCTCTTCTTCAGGCGCTTCAGGAGGAGTCGTATCTTCTGACGGGTCTTCTTCCGGTGGGGTTTCGTGCTGGCTTTTCTTGATAGGTTTGAGGAACATTGTAATGGGAAGTTGCTGTCATCATTTCTTCAAGGTGGCGAGGAGGGTTTTTTATGTCTGAATGGCAGCATCGATTGCTTTGTGTTCTCTCTACAGTACTAAAAGATTTATACAGTATTATATTTTATTTGAAAATTAATATTTATGTTGCAAAATTAGTAAATGGTATTGTTCTTAATAATTTAGTGTTAAAACAAATGAATAGGTTCTAAGGAAAAATCCGCAAATGACTGAGGCCAGCAATTCTGAACCACGACATTGTGGGGATCGACTGTACATTTGATTTATGCAAAGCGCCTTTCTAAGAACTCAAGGACACCGAACAAACAATAAATAAATAAAAAAGCACATTATAAACAACTTAAAACATCAGAAAATATAAAAATTAAAACCAAACATAACCACTGTAATCATAGGGAAAAAGCCATTTTAAACAGATGGGTTTTAAGTTTACATTTGAAGGCTGAAAATGATTTGATATTTCTAAGCTCAGTAAGTCATGAGTTACAGAGCTTGCTGAGCAGAACGGCTGAATGCTCTGCTCCCCATGGTGGTTAGACGGGTGAGAGGGACATTCAGATGGATGGAGGAAGAGGATCTAAGGTCACAGGAGGGAATGGCAACATGAAGAAGATCGGACAGATATGGAGAAGCGAGGTTATGAATGGCCTTAAATGTTAATAGTAGAATTTTAAAATCAATTTGAACCTTAATCGGGAGCCAATGAAGCTGCTGCAAGACTGGAGTAATATGGTGAATAGACGGGGTTCGAGTAATGATGTGAGCTGCAGAATTCTGAACTAGCTGAGGCTTATGGAGAGATTTATTAGGGGGACCAAAGAGGAGTGAATTGCAATAGTCCAGACGAGAAGTAATAAGACTGTGAAGAAGAACGGCAGTGGTATGGGGAGTGAGGGAGGAGCGGATGCAATTAATATTACAGCTTTAAGAAACAGTGGTCTCAAAATTACATGTACAACAAATGTGGCGAGAAGTTAAGCAAGATGACACCTTTTATTGGCTAACTAGAAAGATTACAGATATGCAATGAATTCTGGCCTGAAGAAGGGGCCTGAGTTGCCTAAAAAGCTTTGCATATTGTAATCTTTCTAGTTAGCCAATAAAAGGTGTCATTTTGCTTAACTTCTTGCCACATCCATAATGGCTAACATGGTACAACACCCTAGTATTATGTACAAGAAGTGAAAACAAATGTCCTAATCCCAATCAGTAGAGTGGAGACTGAAGCCGTCTCTCCAGAAAGAGTTCTGTCCTTTACTATGGACAAAGGTGAACTGCTCGTCTTTCTCCCCAGGTGCCTTTCAGGGGATGCCGGAGCGTTAGAGCCTTTCTTTCCTATTCAGGCTGGAGTAAAAATTCTAGTAGACCTTCAGGGTTGCATCTCCAAGTCCCTTCTCGAGGAAGAAGAAGCAGGACAAGCTAGGTGACCCATCTTAACCCTTTTTACCCTAAGATCCTATTACTAGTACATAAATGGGCAGTCATTTTTGTAAAGCACAGGTACGTTTGCGGCCATTGGAACCAGACGTTCTACTATTAGCACAGACTGGAGTGACTGGCATACAGTCTGCGAAACACAGAAGTGAAAATGGACGCTTTTGGAATGTGCACACCACATAGTAAGTAGCTCCTACTTTCAATTTTATTTCCTCAAGAAGATTGAAGTATTTGGCAGCTATCCTCTTTAATAAAACCCTTGTGTGCGTCCAGTGTCCCTGTGTGTGTCTTCTGGTGAAGTGCGCATGCGCGGGGCCACACAGCACGTGTTCAGTCTCTTCCTGTGCATTTCCTGTGCAAGAGATACACACACAGGCCCGCACGAGTCACGCACACACACAGGCGCGCGTGTCACGCACACACACGCGCGCACGATTCACGCACACACACAGGCGCGCGCGAGTCACGCACACATACAGGAGCGCGAGAGTCACGCACACACACACACACAGGCGCGCGCGTCACACACACACACACAAAGGCGCGCACAGTCCGTGTGTGTATCTTCTGGAGAAGTGCGCATGCGCGGGGCCACACAGCACGTGTTCAGTCTCTTCCTGTGCATTCCCTGTGCAGAGAGATACACACACAGGCGCGCGCGTGTCACGCACACTCACAGGAGCGCACGAGTCACGCACACACACAGGCACGCGAGAGTCACGCACACACACAGGCACGCGCACGTCACACACATACACACGCGAGACAAACAGGCACGCGCGACAGACAGACAGACACACACACACAGGCGAGAGACAGACAGACACACACACAGACACAGAGGCGTGCGCTTAAGAGACACACGCGCGAGAGACACACAAAAAGGCGCGCAAAAGAGAGAGACACACACAGGCACGCGCGTGCATTGTTACTTTTCTTGGTTGTTTATTAAATTACAGATTTCTCAAATGTTCATTTTTTCCCCGTCCTTAAAACTCATTTAAAAAAGTGTTTTTAGCGAGCAGGTCGTAAGGCTATAGCGTGAACTCTTGTAGTGTTAGTTTTCTCTGTTGTTCAAGGATTTCTTAGTGTTAGTCAATGTTTTTACATTTAGTTTACTATTACGCTGTGCTTTCTATGGTATAGTTAACTATATTTGTGCTTAAAAACTTAAAAAAATATATATTTACATACAGTTCATACGGTCTGGAACAGATTATGGTCGTGAACTGAGGTTCCACTGTATTACTGTCAGACAAAATTACAGGCATTTCACGGAAATACAAACCAGTATTACTGCGAGAGAAAATTGAAGGCACACAATACAGTGACGCGTATTACAGCCACACGCAAGGTCCCTTGCCATTTAATAGAGACTGTTCCTACTGTTCTAGCGCCCGTTATTGTAACGGGCTTAATGTCTAGTTGTATAATAATAGTGATCATTTTTTTTTTTTTTTTTCCATGTTTGAACTTCCTAGATGCCCCAAAGATAGAATATAATTCTATCACAAAATAATTTTCCCCATAAAAACAGAAAATCCAGTGCCGAAAGTCGTGAGGCCGTACCGCAGTGGTTTCTCACATGCTGGCGACATGTCTTGCATGAGGAGGATGAGACTTTGCATCAATTCCTGACTGGTTATCAACACACCTCATGACTTTTGTTGTTCGAGTTATAGATTAGACGGGAGATACCGTGGACCGATGAGCTTGAAGGGTTGAAGTTGATAAAACAACTGAGAGTCGGAGTAAGGATTAGTTATTCTGAACCCCTGTGGTTGGGATGTAGCGGGTTGGATAATGGATGGATGAAGTGCTCAAAGTAGAATCCCATCAGAAGGCTGAGTGAGGACGAGAAGGTGCCACTATGGGCTGTAGGTCCATTAAATGCGATATAAAATATGTGGGCTCACATATGAAGAGGCATAGCCCCTCTTCCCCTCTGGGACATTCATCCAAGTATGGATTGACTGTGGCAGTGCTGATCATAACACAGGACCCTTCAAAACGAGAAGTGCATTAATGGCTAAAGCATCGGGTGTCTCACACATGATTAATCACTTGAGACCAAATGACAGAAGTAAAAATGGACCGTGTATCAGCGGCCAACGCGTCTAGACTTGAGAGACAAGCTCGAGCAAACGTACTTACTGTACCAACACGGCAGAGGGGGTAAGAAGAGAGAAGAAAGGAGAGCCCTGGCTGCTGATGTCATGCTAAGGCCACTTTGTGTCTTTGGTTGCTAGGCAACGACTGTCACACACACACACACACATGACTCCCATCTTTATATATAATACGCCACCGAGGCTGTCCATTTCTCTGTCCAGGATATTAAATCACCTGTAGCTCGCAAACCCTTTGACCGACTGACCTGAAATGTGGTACACATATACTACGTGACGTCTACTGTCCGCTTTTGGGGTGATGACTGACCTCCAAGGTTATTCCTCTTTTTATTTTTATTTTATTTTATTGTAAAACCAACTCTCGGCAGCGGCCAGCAGGGCGGCTGTGTGGCACATGTGTATGGGCACCGTTCTCATTCCCTGCCACCTTCGCCTTCACTTCCTCTACCTCTTCATATCTTAAATCATTCTTGAGGCAGACTGAAGACTTAAGTGCCAGCTTAAGTGAAAAGTGAAAGAAAACATACTAAGACTTAATCAGTTTTAACGCGAAAAGAAGCTGGCGAAAGAAAAGAAGATGCGGGCTGCTAGGGTGGAGAAAAGTAGAGCCGCTCAGGAAGCAGCAAGCGCATCAACCTCTGAACAAACGAATGCTAAACGTACAGAGAAAGAGGATAAAAACTAGGAATGCTCAAGTCAAGTGTACCATGCAGTGCGACATTACTGGTTTAATTCATAATGTGAAAGGAAGGCTGCAGGTAGTAAGTGCCATGTCCTTTTCACGTGAGTTTTGTTGACATGCACGCTCACTTTTGAAGTGTTTCTTTCTGGCAATAGTTTGTGCGATTGCTAAAAACGAATGAATCCATCCATCCATATCCTAACTACAGGGTCACGGGGGTCTGCTGGATCCAATTCCAGACAACACAGGGCACGAGGCAGGAAACAAACCCTGGGCATGGCGCCAGCCCACCGCAGAAACTAATGAATTGATTAAATCATTTCAAAATCAACACAAGTCAGTTACTGTCTGTACATCTCAAAAAGGTACAGCGGTAACCAGCTTGACAAGACAAAAGCACTACTATGGACTGGATAGATTCAGACGTTTCACTAAAAGGCGTAAAAATAAAATTAACAAAACTGACATTAATTAATTAATTCCTTACGCTTGCCACACATGAACTATTAGGTGGTCAAATGGAGAGAGGGACAGTCAATTCGGGGCAAATGATGATTAGGGGGCCAGAATGTCTAGGCCATGATGGGCAGTTTAGCAAGGACATCGGGATACACCCTGCTCTTTACAAAGGATGCCGAGAGATCTTTTAAGACCACAGACAGTCAGGACCCCGGTTGCACGTCCCATTTGATGGACAACACCATTTTTACAGGACAGTGTACCCACATTCAGACCACAGGGTAAGGCGCCCCCTGGTGGCCATACCAAAAGGCCGGGCTAAAGGGCCTAGTCCAAATTCACTCCTGACACCAACCAAGCTTTTCCCACTGAATAGTCCAGATATTTTATTTTGTTTTTATATGACTTGAAAACATTAAAGATGCATTTTTTGATAACAACCAGCCAACCGTACTCTTGGCTAGTAGGTGCCATGCATGGGCACCTGGGGACCACCTTTCTGGTAAGCAATACCACTCCAGGATGAGAAGGGCACTAAGCGTATCTTCCCTTTCCACTACAGTTCTAACAAGAAGACCACAAAGGACATTTGGCTCCACCCACATCACCAGAGTTGACCCCCGCCCATTCTACCTTAGACGCCATATAAACGGGTTTCTCCCAAAAGACAGGGTTCAGTTGAACCCCAGCCTTCAAAGTGGACAGAGCTCCCGACGAGAGACCGTTTGTGAAAGGCTGAACCAAGCCACCTTTCTTTTGTGCCCTGGGCACTGTTTGCTTTATCGATTAAACAGAGTCTTCCAGCTGATGCCCTAACCTTCCTTTTATGTGCCCTCTGTCTGTCACTTGGCCAAATAGGACCGTTTCCTGGCAGTTGGTGATGTGTGAAAGAGGCAAGACCCCAACAGGGCTGTGTCTCCGGGCTTCAATTCCCATGTCACCCTGCGGGTGTCTTAAACTGATCCAGCCTTGAGGAACACTGCCACCTGTCCTGTGGGGGAATGAATTGCTCTCGGTGAACCCTTTTCTCACAATCCTTTCATTATGGCCTCCTGGCCGGGTATGAATCCTTCCTTTATCCTGGCCAGGATGCCCATCCATCTTTCAGGTCACCTACAACTGTATAAGATTGACTCAGTATTGACAACTGCATATTTCCCTTCAAGCTCCTGTGAATTTCATTTTGTTAAAGTAAAATGAGCATTTTTAACATGGAGCGCATCCGAAATGACCATGAGGCTTGAGATGGGCGCATCGCGAGATGTCCTCAAAGGGAGGATTACAGCTGCTTTCGTTCAACAGTTTACCTGATGTCTGAGTGAGTGCACCATTGGCTTTCTGTTTCAGCCAAGGACCTGCGGAGTGACCCGAGTAAAATGTAGAAAGGCTCTGTTCAGACAGCAGAGTCCCGCTGGGGACAGCAGAGTGCACACAGCTGGAGGCAGGCGTTACGCTTCACTCATGGCTGTCATTCCTATGCAAACAGCCCTAGGCATCTTGGCCAGTCTCCTCTCTGCTTGTTTACTTTTAATTCCGTTTTTTTTTTTTATTATTGGATGGTTTTCTACTTTCGGTGCTTTGCCTTTTACTATTTGGCACATGAGTTAAAGAGAAAAAAAAAAAAAAGTATTATACAAGCTGTGGTTTCAGATATGTAAAGTCTTCATGAATTGGTAACATAAGTCTAAATCAGGGCTCCCCAACTCCAGTCCTGGAGGAGGCCAGTGGCTGCAGGTTTTCATTCTAACCCTTTTCTTAATTAGTGGCTTGTTTATGCTCCTAATTAACTTTTTTTGAATTAATTTTAATTGATTTACTCTTGAAGACTCAGCCCCCTTAATTGTTTCTTTCTTCTTAATTAGCAGCCAAATACTAATGAGATACAAAATGAGCCAAAACAACTGGTGTCCATCATACAATATCTGAAAATAAAGAAAGATGAAGGTCTCAGGAATGCTGATCTGCTCAGGTCCACAAAGCATTTTGACAGAGCTATTAGAAAAGAGATAATCAGTAATTTCGGAAATGTCTGCTATTGCACAATGAGAGCAGCAACAAGCCATGGAATTAAAGAACAAGACTCAGCGCCTAACGAAGTAACTGGTTGGAGTGAAATTGGTTGGAGTTTGAGGCCCTGACTTAGCTGGTTTTCTGTTGGTCACTCACGTCACCTTTCATTTCTGTTTGGGTGCCGTTTAAGGAAAGAAATGAAGCAATTCAGGGGAACAAATCTTAAAAAAACAAGTCCATTAAAATGGATTCAAAAAAAGTTAATTAGCAGCAAAAACAGAGCACCAATTAAGAAAAGGGTTAGAATGAAAACCTGCAGCCACTGCGGCCCTCCAGGACCGACGCTTAACATTCAATTTCTTCTAGAAATTACTTACACTGTTTTTTAAATCAGACATTACTACCATATACTTAATGTGTTTGTGGAGCAACCATGTCTTAAGTCAGAGGTGGGCCGCGTTGGTACTGGAGGACCGCAGTGGCTGCAGGTTTTTGTTCCATCACAGTTTCTTAATGCAAAGTCAATTATTGCTGAAGTGGCGTTTTGACGCTTCATTTTAGTGGTCTCGCTTGTTAAGGTTCCCCCCACCCTTAATTGCTTATTTCAGTCTTTAATCGCTGCATTCACTGTTTTTAATGGCTCTTTATTAGCAATAGGATGCAGATGATAAAGGAGCCAGCAGTTCTCCATACTGCCCGGGGTTTGTTCCTGCCTTGTGCCCTGTGCTGGCTGGGATTGGCTCCAGCAGACCCCCGTGACCCTGTGTTAGATTATAGCGGGTTGGAGAATGACTGACTGACTGACTGACACTTCTCCATATAACTTGTTTCCATTTACACCTACATCTGATTTAATAAATCCTTCTAAACATTTGGATGATATCCTTGTAAGGAGAAGTCAAGCAAAATGACACCAGTTACTGGCTAACTAAAAAGACTACAATATGCAAGCTTTTGAGGCAACTCTTCAGGCAAGATGTAATGTATTTATATCTAATGTAATTTAATACATTAATTTTACAGTAATTACAATAATTTTACATTTAATGTGATTACATCGTGCCTGAAGAAGGGCCCTGAGTTGCCTTGAAAGCTTTCATATTGTAATCTGTTCAGTTCGCCAGTAAAAGGCGTAATTTTGCTTGACTTCTCACTACATCCATAATGGCTAACATGGTACAACACTTTAGTAACTGATTATATTCGTGAGAAGGAAGAAACTTCACGATATAAGAACCTAACAAATCATATAATTAAATAAGATCTGATTGGTTTCTAATTAAGCAGTTAGGTTGGAAGGAAAACCTGCAGCCACTGCAGTCCTCCAGGACTGATTCTTCTGTTGTGTGTGTAACTCCGCCCCTAGCCACTCCCCTTGGCTGCATATAGCGCTTGGCTCCTCCCTCCAATGAGTGCTGCTGTACAACATTAATCAGGTGCCAGTCACATATTGGGAAGGCAAGAGAAATAAAAGGAGGCTCTTCTTGTTGTCTTTGTGCTGTTGGATATTCTTTGCACCCCAGACCTAAATAAAAAACAGGTGTTTTACTCTTGGCGGCATGGTGGCATAGTGGGTAGTGCTGCTGCCTCGCAGTTAAGAAACCTGGGTTTGCTTCCTGGGTCCTCCCTGTGTGGAGTTGGCACTCCTAAATTTGCTTGGTTTGTGTGCGCCCTGCAGTGGGCTGGTGCCCTGCCCGGGGTTTGTTTCCTGCCTTGCGCCCTGGGATTGGCTCCACGTGACCCTGTGCTTAGGATATGGCGGAATGGATGGATGGATGTTTTACACTTTGGCCTTGTCATTTGAGTTTGGCTTGAGGAGCTTTATAGAGCAGTGCACCACACTGCTGTATTATGGAGCAGGAGGCAGTAGTGCTACGCCACCTGAAAGGTGAGCTTAAAATCACAAGGCAGTGTCATATTGTATATACATTTTTTAAAATTGAGATCAGTGCTTGGAGCCCAGGGTTGAAAGCCAGGTCTGGCCATTGTCTGCGTTAGGTTGGCATGCGTACTCCTAGTGGCGGAAAGATACTAGCATTGGTTTGAAAAGTCCTTTAAACTGCCAATGGTCAGAACAAAAATATGTTTGTCAAACCCAAAATGTGAACTAAAAATCAAAGTTTCAAAAGGCAAGAATAAAGCTTGATCATACAAAAACCAAAACTACGGAAATGTAGCAGTAACTGTTTGGAATTTCCATGATCCCAGACGAGAAATGGTTACTGGGGACAACCATATATCTTGGTACACCTGGTGACCGCCTTCCTGGCTCCAAAGAAGTAACCAGTACCACTCCAGGATGAGAGGGGGTGCTGGCACTGACTGGATCTTCTCTCCCCACCACAGTTCTGACAAGAAGACCACAAAGGACACCACCAGTGATGGCCCCCAACCCTTCCACCTTAGACGCCATATAAGCAGGCATCTCCTGAAAGACAGATGGAGCCCCCAATCAGGGACCTTTCATGAACGTGAACTTTTTTTTGTGCAAGGCTGAACCAAACTACCTTTCTTTTGTGCCCTGGGCACTGTTTGCTTATTATTTTGCTTTATTGATTAAATGGAGTCACCCGACTGGTGCCCTAACTTCCTTTTATCACCTTTTAGTTGGTGATGAAGAAAACAGGCAAGTTTCGATTCACATTCTGCTTCACAAATCTGATTCTAAAGTTAATTTTGCACCTGAGAAATGCAACGTCAGCCATTTTTGCTCCAATGCGCTCTCTACACATTGGCTGTTAGGTGGTGTGAAGCCAACCCAGACACAAACAGGCAGGAGTTATGCCACACTTTACCCAGCACCAAGATGCAGTACGACACACCACAATGGTCCCTTCTCTGATGCCAGTCCATTCGCCTCCACTCCTCCTCAGGCTTTGTTCTCTTCCTCCCGACTCTGGCCGAAGAATGGTGTGGACTGGCCCCTTTTTATAGGGCACCCGGAAGGACTCCAGCTGCCCGACGAGCTTCTTCTGGATGTGGCAGAAGTGCGGCCAAATAGGGCCCTGAAAATGTCCATGTGCCCCCTTGAGGTGGCCACGGGCTCCAACAGGGTTGAGCTCCCATGCTCAAGACCAGTGGCCCTACTGGAAACCAAGGAGGATGCCCTTTGCTGACCCAGGGGAGAAACTGTCCTGAAAATACTCTCCCATACTCCGGGTGTCCCAGCCCATAGTGGTGAAGTGGTGAGAGAGAGAGAGACAGGGGATGATTAGGGGGGCCAGTGGAGTGGAGGGTGCTGAAGAAAACCTGGTTACCGAGGAACCATCTTCCGACAGGGCATAAGGAGTTCTGAAGCTGTGTCCAAAAAATGGGAACCAATCACTAAAGCTGCGACTTTCTCCAGGAAATTCCACATGTCAAGTTGTAATCTTTACTCGACTAATCACATTGTTGTTTCCATTATCAGTGTTTTTATTATGGAGTTTACATGTTAGCATTGGAGCCAAACTTTTGTTTCCCTGACATGATCTATGTGATTTTTCGAGGACAACGCTTCCTTTTGGCAAATACAGTGTGTGACCCAGGGCCATGGGTAAACGTTTGCCGGGAATATTAAACAGGTCATGTTGCCGCTAGAATGAAACTATTCACTGTATAGCCTGTAGTTTTCCCTTTCCCTCTGGTGGTTTGTTAACATTTCTCATTTACCTCTGTATCCATCTTGAAATCTGAAACTGATGCCAACTCTGAGATAAGGCGACGCGGTGATTCCCATGAAATCATGGCAGCTAATCGGTTGCTCCCATATGAATAAATAAATCTGTGTTGGTTTGCAAGAAGACACTTCACAGTGAAGCTCAGGTTCCCTGCAGCCCGGCTCTTTGTGCGACGGCATTTAGGCACCGAGTCTGAATTTTTAAACACTTGTTCTTTAACCCATGAGCACCAAGCAAGCTGTCCAAGAGCTATTTCTGGGATTTAATTTTCATACCCCTAGTCGTTTTAGTTGGGCAAACACATTTATAAGCAACAAACGTATCTCTGAAATAAATGAAGCTTTTTGGATTTAATGCATGAGCCTCCAAAAAGGCACAGTTCTGAGTCATATGTATACCTTTGAAGAAGAAAAAAAATAGCCAATTTTAAGCAGGCTGCTAAAATAATGGTGGGCATTGAAGGTGCCAGGGACGAAAGACTGGCATCCTGGCCAGGATAAATGATGGATTCTTACCTAGCCTGGAAGCCATTATGCATAGACAGGGTGAACAAGCTTCATGGGAGCAGTCGGCAGGTGGCAGTGTTCCTTAAGGCTTGGCCAGATTAAGACACCTGCAGGGTGGCATGGGAGTTGGAGTCTGGAAACAAAGTTCTAGCGGGGTCTGTGGATACCACCAGAGGAGGACTGCCCTGGTTTCCACAAAGCTCTGGAAACCGGAAGCAGTTCTTGGGTCAAATTTAAAAGAGAGTCCACCGCCTCACTAAAACAAATCAGAGTTGGCAGGCAGTGGGCAACACTCTTAGCGGAAGAAAGAGAATTGGTGTATTTTTCTGGTGTTCAAGTGAAGAAGGTGTTGGCAGAGGAGGGACGATGGGAGAATGAACTGATTATAGCACGTGGGCGCACCCACCACACGTGAACCAACCAGATTGGGATCCGAGCACAGTAACTGTGCAACGGGTGACACCTCAGCACCACACTGGAACAATGTGAGGTTTCATACAGCTGCTGGAGTGCCAGTCCTGCCACTAACCCTGAGTTTTCTCTGCAAGTTGGAGGACCTGACGTCATACCCAGGATGGAGCAATTGCTGGTTAAGGACCCAATGGAGTAGAGTCACTTCTGGCGTTTACGAGATTTGAACGGCAACCCTCCAATTACCGGTGCAGACCCTTAGCCTCAGAACCCGCAATGGTGTTGGGCATTACTGTGTCTGCAGTTTGGTGCTCAGTGCCGCCCCATTGTGGTCACATTCATATTAAATTGAACAAAAAGAATGAAACCCTGTTGAATTAAAAAGCTGAGAATGGACTGGACAGTTAAGACTACTGTATATAGGATATAAAGGACATAGCAAACAGTTTTTTAAAAAAGTAGGATCAGAAAGCAGAAGATATGTCCAGAATTAAACAAAATCACCGAGCTATGTCAGCTCAGTCCGTGCAAATTAATTGGCACAGGCAGCCAGCTTATGAGGACAATAAATGGCAGGAAGCAGACAGAACACACATTTCAGTACTTAAAAAAATAGAAACCATTGTTCTTTCCTTGCTAACAATGCTCTGCTGATTCAGATGTTCCACCAGGCTGTTATTTACACCCTGTTTAAAAAGATTTGCTGCCTCCTCAAATAAATTACTCCATTGGGGCTGCACCTCGGGGTGACTCATGGAGTCTTACGACAACCTGTTGCTGTCCTCTGAATTATGGATCATGGAGGGATTTCAGACTGTCTGGAGTTCGAAGGAGGAAAGCACTGGAGGACGATGTCAGAGAGAAGTTGTAAAATGAAAGATGACTCTCCTGAAGAAGCACGTCTAAAGTGGGCCGCACGAATGTAGCAAATACTGAGGTTTATTATATTTATCTGCATCTGCTGCATAAAGGGCCATAAATGTTAACACAAATCTACTCTCTGATTACTGCAGTTTCACGTTATGTCCATGGCTCTGACGTGGTGGCACTAGATGTTTTATTTCTGTACAGTTGCTTTCAAGGGTTTCATACGCGATACACGTGAGACGAGAGTCTAAATCTTTCACTTTGACTCACGGCCATCCAGAGTTCATCTCATCTCAACAATGAACAACATCCCCACTCCGAGGGCTCAGTTACACCATTCTTCTTGTCTCATATTAAATCATCTTCAAAATCTGGCAGCTCATTTAGAAAACTTTAAGTTAGTTAAAAAATAGCCACCACCTGCAGCAAAGTGTATTACTAAAGATCATAGCCAATCTGCACAGCACTTCTTTCTCCTCCATTCCAGGATTCAAGGTCATTAGCACTCACTCCACTGGATTCAGGGAGGACTTTTATTCATAAGGTCACACAATATTCTAAATACTCTCTCTTTTTCTCTCTATGTCTACAGTATATATATACTATATATATTGTGGTAGATAGGGGGCGCTCTCGCTCCCTTGAACCCCTGTCTGCGACTCCAAACACCAGGTAAAAGTCCTCCAATTGACTTTATTAAATCTCCACAGTGTACAAAACACCCTCTCCTCCACTATACTCATAAATCACTAACAATAATACACAATAAACCAATCCTCTGGCCATCTGGGAGCTCCCATAGTACTTTTATATATCCTGACCCGGAAGTGTTCTCCATCCCCAGTCCATGTGACTCTCAATCACTTCTGGGTCAGGTAGAAGTTCTGTTCTTCACCTCGGAAGCACGTCATTCCTCTTGTCCACGTGTGCTTCCGGGGCGTAGGAAATATATCCGTTATTCCTCCCTGCAGCATCCCCTAGTGGCCCCCATGGCATCCAGCAGGGCTGCGCATAAAAACCACAATGTCCATGATGCCCTGCTGGTCTTTTGGGGACCTCCATACTGCAAGGAGGGCTCCACCTGGCGGCTTGGGGGTATTGGCCGGGATAAACGGCTGGCCATCCATCACAATATACAGGTATATATACAGTATATATATATATATATATATATATATATATATATATACTAGCCGTCCCCTGCGACTCCACCCACGTAGTAGTGAAACAATACAGTAAGGAGCTCCCCACAACTGACGTCACGCCTCCTCCTCCCCTCGGCCCGCAGCTTCTGTCTCGGATTAGCCTGACACTATCGCTCCTGCAGGCAAACTTTGATTCTTAGCGCGATGAGTGAGGTCATAAAATCAACCGGAATGTTCAAGCAAATTATAGAAAAAAAACCCAATCAAAATCCATTAAATAGTGCTCTCGTTGGCTAGCCAAGGGGAGGTTAAGTACGCTCTGAGGCTGGAGCTTGAGTGAGGAGGGCCACTGCCTCCCCTCCCCTCGGCCCTGCTGCGTGTCTCTCGAATTCGTGCAAATAAATTGGTAACGCAAGTGAACTATGATACACAGCGCAATGAGAGAAGTCGCAAAATCAACCAGAATGTTCAAGCAAATTATAGAAAAATCCATCCATTTATCCAACCCGCTTTATCCTAACTATAAGGTTACGGGGGTCTGCTGGAGCCAATCCTAGCCAACGCAGGTAAGAAACCCCGGGCAGGGTGCCAGCCCACCGCAGGGCGTGCATGGACACACACACCAAGCACACATTAGGGACAATTTAGAATTGCCAATGCACCTAACCTGCATGTCTTTGGACTGTGGGAGGAAACCCACACAGACATGGGGAGAACATGCAGACTCCACGCAGGGAGGACCTGGTAAGCGAACCCGGGTCTCCTAACTGTGAGGCGCCACCGTACCGCCCTCATTTATAGTCATTGGGTGTAATTCACTTATTTTATACTGAAGTAAATCTATTTTTTAAGTTGTTACATTATAGAAAATACCCAATCTAAATCCGTTAAGTAGTTATCTCGTGAAGGCGGACATAAATACATACAGACAGACATTGAATTTAATTTATATATATATATATGTATACTAGCGGTCCCCCATGGAACCTGACAGGGCAGAGCCGACGGATACCATGTCCCACATAGGGCTGTGGGACTCCGAGGGGCCGTTACACCCTAGGGGGACTGCCAAATAGCAGTTTTGGAGAGATAAATTGTTTGGGGGAGAAAAATAGATAAGAGTAGAGTGTTAAGGAGTAACGTTTGACATTTTTGAGAGTGAGATCGGAGCTACATGTGTTTTAGAGGGCAGCTGCTCATTGGCAGTGGCATCACGGCCACGTGCTTTTCGCCCCACGCAGGGAACGCTATCCCGTCAGAGCTGAACACGATCAGAAATAGTGCCGACGTTTGACATTGGAACATACCTACCTTCCACTTGACCAGAATTATATTTATTTATTGATTTTGTATTGATTTTTAAAGTTTGTCCTGTTTCACAACTACTACCGCGGGCAACAGCTAGTTTGGGATAAATGCAGCTACATGCTATTTATCAAAACTTAACGCTAGGATGACATCTGATATGGTTCAGCATACTTCATTTTTTTTTGTGATTGTGTTAACTTCATTGCATTTGTTCCCTTCTTGAAAATCGATTGCCAAAATACTGCAATGAGCAATTCTTTACACTCTACTCACACCCAAAACTTCACTCCAAACCTGCCGTTTTTCACAGCATGTTCCACTAATTGACTCTGTAGGTGTGCCTGCATGACTTTGGTGCATCTTTCACAGCAGGACAGTTCTGCGTTGCATATGTTGGGATGTTGCGTGAAATGCTTTCTGTACTTAGAAGCCACTGTCGCCATCCCAGATGCAGGCAAGTTGAGAGGAATGTTGTATACTTAAATATTTTTCTTCAGCTGGAATTCCAGCACCGGCAGCTGCAGTATGCTTCAATATTATTTTTCAAAGCAGCGCTTCTCATTTTGATTCTTTGGAGTTGAAAGGTCATAGTTTATTCAACAGGACCCTGAAAAGCGCTGAAAGCTGCTCACTGAACATGCATATTTGTGTAACTTGGTGGTTTTTTGCCTTAAACCTAAACCAAGAGCAGCGCCCACTTTACAAAAAGAATTAGAATTCAGTAAAGAAACAAGAAAGAGAAAGGCAGGAACGACCCACCACTAAGTTTGCTAGAGTTTGTGTACTGTATACGTTATTGCGACCCGACATTTGCGCGATAGACATATGCGCGCCGACAAGATAGCGCCGATTAAAACGCAGCGTCAAAATCGTGCCGACAAAATCGCGAAAGTTTCATTAAATATGAATTACTAGTTTAAAGCATATATAATAATGTTTATTTCAGAAGTCAATATTATGAGACGCGGCATGCCATCAGCACGGCACACAGATAGTCCTTAAGATCACGCCCTGCATATGTAGGAAGAATTGCAGCAAGGGGGTCCCACTCTCTTGGCCTCTCTCGCGATTTTGCCGGCGCGCATTTGTCGAAAACCAGTTAGCGTGTTTGTCGGCGCTCATTTGTCCATGGCGGTTTTGTCGGGGCGCATATGTCTATCGTGCTTTTGTCGGTGAACCATACGTTATATAGTGGTACTGCAGTCAACCCTGATGCCTCACCGCTCTCGGGGTACAGAGTTCAAATCCCATCCCAGAGGTGGTCTGCATAGATTTTGTCTTTTTCCCCATGACGATGTACAGGGAGATTCACTCGAAAGAGGGCACAAATATTCGGTTGTACGTAACTCCCGTTCAGATGAAGCAATCTGAACCAAAAAAGTACGCTATAGATCTTGACAGATGTGTAATCGATTGCATTACATGCGATGCTGGAAGTGCTTTCCATTTCTTGCCAGACACATTTCGATATGACGCTCCGTGTTCCTGAACGTATCAGCAAGCATCTTGGGGGGAATAGCAGCAATTTTATGTTAGATGTTGTCCTTCAAATCTTCCACAGTGCGAGACTTGTTCCAATAGACTTTTCCTTTGAGTAGACCCCAAAGGAAGAAGTTTGGTGGTGTCAGATCCGGTGACCATGATGGCCAAAACCCCTGTTGCAGAAAAAGGACTCAATTTCTGCCATGCTCCTTGCTGATGTGTGACACGTTTCTCCATCTTGGTGGAAGTTACCTTCTCTTAACTCATAATCATCCAGTTGATTCTGACATCACTTAAACGAATTGGTGGCCCTATAGGTTCACACCATGAAGACGCACTGCTCAATACTGTACACCACCATCCAGATGAGAAGTCTAGTGTCTGAGTGAAGGGGTACGGGTTGTAGGCACTCAGAAGTTGCAAGTGTCGCAATGGCAGTCTGGCTCCTACCTCATCGTTCTGACGCAGGGGCACCCCGGCTTCTTCAAACCTCCATATACTGAGGAGCACATTGCACGTTGTTTCGTTTAGATTGCTTCGACCTAGCGAGAGTTATTACAGAATATTCGGGGCCTCTTTTGAGTGAATCTTCTTGTACCTTTCCGCACATACCCTGGTTTTCCCATACATCCCAATGAAAGGCGGATTAAGCTGATTGGTCACTCTGAGGAGGACACCTTTATTTCTTGGGGCAAAGATGATTGTCTGCAACTTAACATCAGCAAAAACAAAGAACCGCTTATGATTTTCTCTGCACCAAAGAGCTTTTATGTCTGTTCAGGGAATGGATGTGGAAGAGGTCCACTGCTACAAGTATTTGCGGGTCCACGACAGCCTGGACTGGTCTTGTAACACAGAAGAACGACATAAAAAAGGGCAGAGTAGGCTCTTCTTCCTTAGGAGACTGCATTCCTTTAGTGTGGAAAGTCACCTCCTTTACACGTTCTACAACTCTGTGATGGCCAGTGCGTCTTTTTACAGTGTTTCCAAGTCTTTGTGGTATCACAGCCCAGTTTTTGACATGCTATTGTGCCCACAACCCATGGAGAAGGGTCCGGTCCTCCTTTGTCAGTTTAGTTTGACACAATTGTCAAATGGGGTGGTCTCATGTGATCATTAGAGCATTCCATGTGATCATCAATGCTTTTCTTCCTTGGTTAATCTATCACTGAAAAAAGTATAACATTAATGTTGTTCATTCAACGTAAATTTTCTCTTTCAAGCAACTTAACATTAGCCATTTAGTGTTGTAGCTTGAAATATTTGGTTTCAGATCTCAATCAAAGTTAAAAAATGTGTTTGTATCAAAGTAAGTTCCTATAAAAATAAAATAAAATCCTTTTTCAGTTAACCTAATATTTTAGGTTGTTCGTGTGCTGTGTTTGAGTGGCCGTTTGTATTTTCTTACGGTCGAACTTTCCAGCGTGCTGGCTTTCCAACTGCCAGAAAACAAGAACACTTTCCCAAGTGGAGTGGAGTGGAGTGGACGTGGCTATACAGGTCTGGTCATTTTCAGCAGCAGACTTTTATAACGGAGGATTTCTGGTAAGTATCTCTGTTTCTCAACTGTTCATTTTAAGTATAAGGACTCGTAATAAAACATACTTTCAAGAAAGCTGTAGAAACGTAGAATAATTATATGTTGTATATTTAAGATTTACACTGCAAAATGCTTGTGCATTTGCACTACATTTGTAAATTAATGTAAAAAGTACAGCATTGGAATGTGTAATGTTCATAGTACGAGGACAATCCCAAAAGTAAGGTCTCCAAAGCGGTGGGGACGTAGAGAAACTGTTCGTACGGCTGTTGGCCACACTGTTGTGATTGGTGCTTCCTCCACTCTAAAGCAAGCATGCGCGGCTTTGCTGGGATGCTCAGTCTTGGCTTGGCAGCCCTTGAAAATGGAGCTCACGTTGAACGCTACCGCCAAATGCGAAGTTCGCGCAGTTATCCGATTTTTGATCGCAAAAGGCGTTAAACCGGTTGAAATTTCATCACCAATTATCGGAAGTGTATGGACAGTCGTGCATGGATGCCAAAAACGTTCGCAAGTGGTGTAGAGAGTTTACAGCCAGTCGTACTGAAATTCATAACGAACAAAGAAGCGGGAGACCGTCAATTTCCGACGAGACAGTCGCGAAGGTTGAGGAAAATATGCGTGAAGATTGGCGGATCATTCTGGATGCTCTCTGCATTTTGGCTGCTGAGGTTTCCCGAAGCACCATCCACAGGATTTTAACGGAAAAGTTGCAATATCGGAAGGTGTGCGCAAGATGGGTACCACGTATGCTGACAGAAGACCACAAACGGCAACGAGTTGATTTTTCCCGCAAATTTCTTCGTCGCTATGCAAATGAAAAGGACAACTTCTTGGACTCGATTGTCACGGATGACGAAATCTGGGCGTTCCCGTTCCACCAAACAACAATCACGCGAGTGGCGGCATCCCTCTTCGCCCAAGCCGCGAAAATTCAAATAAACACAGTCTGCCTTTAAAGTCATGGCAACTGCGTTTTGGGACCGGAAGGGGGTATTGTTGGTCGACTTTAAGCCTGCTGGGACCACAATAAACGCTGACAGGTACTGGCAAACACTGAAAAAATTCAGAAGGGCAATTCAGAACCGGAGAAGAGGAATGTTGAGCAAGGGTGTAAGCATTCTCCACGACAACGCTCGTCCACACATCGCCCGTCAAACCGTCGCTCTCCTGCAAAACTTTGTTTGGAACTTCATCACCCACCCACTCTATAGTCTGGACTTGGCACCCAGTGACTACCACCTGCTCCCTAAGTTGAAAGAACATTTGTCCGGAAGGCGATTCTGCTCTGACGAAGAGGTGAAAGATGAGGTTCAATGCTTCCTGAAGGACATGGCGGCGAGCTGGTATGACATGGGCATTCTAAGACTGCTACAGCGTCTACAAAAATGCATCGACCGAAATGGCGATTATGTAGAAAAATAAATAATTCTTCAACCTTTAAAATGATGTAAATATTATAGAAAATAAACAGTAGTTTGTATTTCTAAAAAAATAGGAGACCTTACTTTTGGGATTGCCCTCGTATTTCTAAAAGCATAAAAACAGGTTACGACAAATAAACCATTTTAAATTGTAACAACTTAAAAAATAGATTTACTTCAGTATAAAACAAGTGAATTACACCCAATGACTATAAATGATTTGCCTCAACTTAAACATTGTGGGATCAATAAGCTAAAAAGCATTATATTGGTTCAAATTGAAAATATTAAAGTGTGAATCATTACCTTAATCATTTTAAGTTGAATGGAGGTTATACTTTTTTCAGTGTGCTACGATCGTCAAGAGTGGGGGATAGGGAGGTGGTCCAAGATCAGCCTCGACCCACCTGCTGCTGCTGTGAACTAGGATGCTCATCGGAGAGGTGAGGGAGGTAAGGGGTTGTCTGGGGTTACCCATGGCCCACTTGCAATGCCACCATGGCCCACCAGTAGTGCGAGATCCACAGGTTGGGAAACATTTTTCTACACTGTGGTGTGCTGGTATGGCAGCATCACTTCAATGAATCAACACGCTGATTAAAACAGCAAGTTCAGTCTGGAGGTAGTAGTGGAGGAGAGAAAGAAGATCAAACCGATGGACATTATTAACAATACTGCACATCCTCTCTCAGACACACTACCACTGTGGACTGTCAGCCAACAAGTTACTCAGAAAATGTGTGTCAAGAAATGCTACTGGGGCTCCTTCATACCTACAGCAATACACCAGTATAGCGTCTCACTTGCTCTGTAGCTGCCAAGTCAGACATTTTCTCTCTTTTTGTATATGTGTGTTATATTATCTTAATCGCATTCCCATAAAGCATGTTTCTCAGACTTTGTCATTTCAAGATGCCTTGCTAGTCTCCTGCCCACCTTTTGACTACGCCCAA
Source organism: Polypterus senegalus (assembly GCF_016835505.1). NCBI lineage: Eukaryota > Metazoa > Chordata > Cladistia > Polypteriformes > Polypteridae > Polypterus > Polypterus senegalus. The sequence goes on along the minus strand of NC_053165.1, from coordinate 16,610,946 downwards.
TGGCAGACAGGTTCTCATTACCTGCTGTGAAAACATCACTTGTATTCTTGCAAATACCTTTTGTCTTTCAAGGTGACTCTGGTTGCTCCTTGTTAGTATTTAGCAACCTAACTCGGTACATTACTCTTGTTGATGTAGTTGAAATGGTCCATTTTATCTCCTTCTTTATAAAAATAAATAAAAATGTCAGAAGCTGGAAGTGAACTTCACACCCCCAGAAAATCGTGTCATCATCCCTATCACTGTGTCACCAGAGCTAAGCTGACCAATTAGACCAAATCAAAACTGACCAATCTGATTGCTCGGAGGGACTGGATAGAGGCACACACACACACACACATACGCTTTTATGATATAGTAGACTAGTTGTCCCCCGCGGCTTCACCCGCATAGTAGTGAAACACGACAAATGTCAAAATTCAATAAACAAATAGGCATCGCTAGCTAAGTGTTAGTGAAGTGGGCCCTGTCTGACTCCCTACTCCTGATGTCACGCTTCCCCCTCCCCTCGGCCCGCAGCCTGTGTCTTGGATTAGTGTGAATATATCGCTCCTGCAAGCAAACTATGATTCTTAGCGCAATGAGAGAAGTCGCAAAATCAACCGGAATGTTCAAGCAAATTATAGAAAAAAATCCAATCTAAATCCGTTGAGTAGTTCTCTCGTTTGCTAGCTAAGCGGGGGTAAGATATGCCATGAGGCTGGCACGTGAGTGAGGAAGGCCCAGCCCCCCTCCCCTCGGCCCGCTGCGTGTCTCTCGGATTCGTACAAATAAATCGGTACCGCAAGCAAACTGTGATACTTAGCACAATGAGAAAAGTTGCAAAATCAACTGGAATGTTCAAGCAAATTATAGAAAAAAAGCACCTGATCTAAATCCGTTAAGTACTCTCATTCGCTAGCTAAGCGGAGGTAAGGAACACGCCCCGAGTCTGGTACGTCAGTGAGGTGGTCCCTGCCCCCTTCCCCTCGGCCTGCTGCATGTCTCTCTGATTCACGCAAATAATTTGGTACCGCAAGTGAACTATGATACTTAGCATGATGAGAGAAATCGCAAAATCAGCCCGAATGTTCAAGCAAATTATACAAAAAAACCCATTTAAATCCGTCAAGTTGTTCTCTCATGAAAACCGGACAGACATACAGACAGATGTTGTGTACCGGTCCAATGCTGCTAAGATTCAGACCGTTGAGGAGACAGTGATTTATTTATTTTTATGGTGGAGATTTCAGGGATACACCCAACCTTGGCCCGACCCACACACATTCACAAGCAGATACAAAAATAAAGCTAACCGGAAATCAAACAGCAAATAAAGAATGTAATGAAAACAAATGAAATAAATGTAACCAATGATCCCGCCCCAGGCCCTTTACGGCGATGTACAATAATCACAAAAACAAACCACAACAATAAACACTCACTATAAAGTCCATGGAAAACGGCAACGGATGAAATGCAATGATGAAGGTAGAAAGTCCAGAGATCAGCACGTTAAATGGGAATGTAAAGATAGTCCTACCGTTATTCCCTGATGAAATGAAGATCAGGAGCACTCCTTTCTTCACAGGATGACAACAAATCCATAGACAGTCCTCAAGTACAGGAAGACACCAGTCGGATAATAGCCCAAAACAAGAGATGATCCAGGACAACAGGACAAGAATCCACAGGTATCAGAACAGAAGGTAGACAGAGAGGAACTTCAGACACAAACACAAAAAAACTTCTCTCTCTTTGGTATCACTGACCGCCTTTTATATGTGATGCTGGCCTCCTTGTACCCAACAGCCCCTGCTCCCTCAGAAGATGACCAAAAACCAGCCACTGCATTGGCTGCTGGGAGATGAAGTTTCAATCCCTGGTAGCACTGCTACAGTTGGATTATATATATATATATATATATATATATATATTGTAATAGATTAAGATGCTTCTCGCACCTTGTACCCTCAGACTATACGTCAGACACCAGGTAAAAGTCCAAAGATGATATTTATTATAATAATAATAAAGTGCACAAAGCACGCTCCTCTCCACAATTCTCCAATGACAACAAACCACAATAATAAACAATCCTCCACTCCCAGACGCTTAGCCACCCTGCCTCCCAACTCAGCTCATCGTCTGGGAGCTCCCACAGTCCTTTTATATTCCCTGACCCGGAGGTGTTCCTTCCCAACAGTCCACAAGTCCTTATTCCTTCCGGGTCAGGGTAAATAATGTTTTTTCTCACCCCGGAAGCCCGTTGCTCTTCCTATGACGAACTTCCGGGTCATAGGGCATGAAGAACTTTTCGGTCCTCCCTGCAGCTCCCTGTCGTGGCTCCCATGGCATCCAGCAGGCGGTGCATAAAACTACATGGTCCATAATGCCCTGCTGGTCTTCTGGGACCTCCATGCTGCAAGGAGGGCTCCACCTGGCGGCTTGGGGTTATTGGCCGGGGTACATGGCCGGCCATATCTTACAATATATATATATATATATTGTAACATAAGACAAGACACGTCTGTAAGTTTTCGGGTCTTCCGTCCCGTATACTGAAACAGAAAAAAACAGCAGTCATTCGCTTTTACAAACATCGAAAGCAAAAAGACAAAAAGGGGAGAAATGGACGGGCTTTTATGAGGCGGACCGGAGATTGATGTGCAGGTGCTGGGTACTGGTGATGGATACTGGGACTGATGTCATTAAGGGTCATCAGAGGGATTAATTAGACCCGGCGTGTGTCATTATAGCCACCATGGCATTTGCTTATGTCTCTGAGGCCTCGGGCTTTCTGAAGAAGGAAAGAAAGAGAGGTTAGTACTCCGTCGTAGACCCCTCGCGGCACATTTCCCGTAACAACCGGGTCAATCCGCTGTTCCTCAAGCACTCGTGCGTGACATATATATATATATATATATATATATATATATATATATATATATATATATATATATATAGTGGAACGAGCCCCAGACACAGACAGACGAACATCGTTTTGTCTCCCAACACACACATTTACTTACAATATAATATTTACAGTCACGTGCACAACCCAGTGCCTCCAGCACCAATTCCCCAAAGTCCAGGCCTCTCTCTCCAGTGCCTGCCTTCTTCAGGCTGCCTCCACTCCTCTCCAACACATCTCTCGTCCACTTCCACCCGACTCCAGTCATTCTCTGAAGGGAGGCGGCCCCTTTTATACAAGCCCGGATGGGCTTCAGGTGCTTCCCAACACTCCTCCGCGGACACTCCCCTGTGTGGCGGACGTGCCGGCTGTGCACCCGGAAGCCCAATCTTGTTCCCCCCAGCACTTTCTGGTGTGGCGGAAGTGCTGAGGTCCAGGGCTCTCCAGGCACAGGGGCACCCCCTGGCGGTGACCATGGGCCCCTTAAGAGTTGAGCTTCAAAGCTCTGTACCCGTGGTCCCCATAGCAACCAGGGTGGCTGCCCCCACATGATCTGAGATGGGCACATCCCTCTTCCGGTCCTCCAAGGCGTCCCGGCCGGGTCGTCGCCCCAGGCATCTGCCACAATATATATATAAGGAGTGGCTGACTGGTCATGGTCATAGCCTCAAGTTAAGTACTATGCTCTTACCTCAGGATTGTTAACCAGCTTGCACTGAAATTTACTATGCCAGAATAGATATTTCAATTTAGAGCATCAGAGTTCAGTTTCTGTGTGGATCACATACACAAGTAAAATATGCAAGATATGTAATTTTTCACCCCATGTCTGCGTGGGTTTGCACAAGGTACTCCAGTTTCCTCCCACAGTCCAAAGACATGTATGTTAGGTGCATTGGCAATCCTAAATTATCCCTAGGGTGTGCTTGGTGTGTAGGTGTGTGTGTGTGTGTGTGTGTGTGTGTGTGCCCTGCCTGGGGTTTGTTTCCTGCCTTGCGCCCTGTGTTGGCTGGGATTGGCTCCAGCAGCCCCCCGTGACCCTGTAGTTAGGATATAGCGGGTTGGATAATGGATGGATGGATATGCAATTTTTTGTTCTTGTCCAAAAGTGAAGTGTAACAAGTATGTTTGTCGGGCTCTGCCCCTCGTTAATCTGTGCTGTCTGGCAAGGAGCTGCGTGTGCTGGTGACTGAAATTGTAAGTGACTGGAGGGAGATGGAGAGTGTGCCGTTCCTGGCAGCTGAGTGCATTTGAAGTAACTGGAGTCGGCCCAGCACAAGGCTAACCTGCTCCTGCCGAATGCCATCTGTGCACCTGTTCTCCAGAAGACCACCCGCCAACCCGTCACCCTCCCCATAATCAGCTACTGAATGATTAATGGATTGAATATGGCAGAGATAGCACAGGGATAACTCAGAGTTTCCCTGCAATATGCCCACTGTAATTAGGTCTCTGGAAAGATGTTTAATGTTACTGTAATACTGTACATTGGCACACCTTTGTAATCTGAAGATTATTGGATTTGAATCCTACCTCATGTCATACAAACTGCAGGCCGCACATGGACTTGCTCTAATAAAATCAAACTGTGTGTGGAAACAGGCAGCCACGTGCATTCTGAACACTGCGTGATGTCAAATCCAGGAGTTTATCTGTTGTAACAGAGTGCCTGCCAGATGGAAGACTTGTTCAAATGAGACCATGTATTTGAAATTTCAAAAACAATATTTTTTCTTGACACCCTTCATATAGAGTAGATATCAAAAGCCCATCCTTACTACTATTTAAGCCTTTCTTATAAATCAAAGCATATCATATTTGACCATTTTGTACATTTTAAAAAGATGTCAGCAGCCATACCACCTGCACTTCAGAAGAGGCCATCTACTTGAAGCTAAGCATGTTCAGGCCTGGCCTGTTCTGGGATGGGAGACCATCTGAGGTAAAGCTTTGGGTGTTGGTGAGACCAGCAGGGGGTGCTTAACCTGTGGTCTGAATGTGTACCCCAGTGCAGTGATTGGGACACTGTGCTGAAAAAATGGTTCCATCCTTTGGATGAGATGTTAAACTGAGGTCCTGACTCTCTGGGGTCATAAACAATCCTTTGTGAAGTCTGGGTTCAATTGCCCACCACAGCTTAGTCATTCTGGCCCCTTTAATCATCCCCTGTCTCTAACTGGCTATCTATTTCTCACCCCATCACCACCAAATATGTGGTGAGATACTGGTGCAAAATGGCTGCCGTCACATCCTCCAGGTGGAGGATGCTACATATTAGTGGCTCCCCACTCACTATGTGAAAGGCTTCAATTAGTGAGAAAAATGCTATATACATGTAAAGTATTATTAAGATCTTCTAACCACAATTTAAGTGAAAGAAATGAAAGGATTAGACTTAGGAAAAACATTCAAATCTGCCATTGCCTTGATTGTGAAAAAGATAATGATGGCAAAATTGGATGCCATCATGAAAAATCCTCTCCAGGATGTGCTCTCTCTGAGAACTTTAAGCCACAGGCTCGTTCCTCCACAGTGGGCTAAGAAGCGACTCTTCAGACAGGTCAGTAGAGAAAAATAAGGATGGACCAGAAAGATGAACGAAATCAAAAAACAAAAACCAGGCAATCAAAAAGCCAATCGTCAGAACCAAAATGTTTGCTATGGCAGCTAAAAAGGTTCTTAACCAGGAGTTCCATCTGAGCAAGACAGATCTCTTTGAAAGGCTTTTATACGCAGTCTTGGATGCTGATATATCATCTATCGTGCTGCCAAACATGACTTCCGGATCTGCATGCCCAACAACGGTTTCCGTGTCTCATGAAAGGGCCCACATAATGATGACACAGAATTTACATTAATAAAATATAACATTGCTTCATACCGAATTCCCAGAAGAACTAATATTACATCCACATTTCCTCTGATAAAAAAACACCAGAGATCTGACTAAGAACCTCAGGGAAAATTTATAACAGCTGCACATAATTCTTTAAAGTCTAACAAATCATAGCAATAAGTTAAAATTTTCTTATTGAGTTAAGGAGGGCACATTAGGATTGAGAAAAAGTCATCAATACCCTAACAGTGCTGTGTTGGAAGTGCCACCCGATTTTACTCCAAGAACAGCTTTTTAAAGGATTTGGGGTGTGAGTAGATCTGATGCTGTTTTAAAAATGAGAAAATAACTTCACAAAAAGGGTTTCATTTAGGACAGTCCCAAAGAATAAGAGTTTCATGTTACTGCTTGTAATTAGAGTCTGATACTTGGTATATTTTAGACACATTTAATTTCCAGAATTACAGTATGTCTGATTTTAAACTGATTTACAGTTTTTTCTGCATAGATTGATGAGGAATGAATGGTATGAACTCCTCCATATTGAGGGGCAAAATCGTTACAATCCCAAAATACACATAATATTATGCATATAACACTCACACATTACATGAATCTACGGCTGCTACGAGCGTGAGTAAGGATTTGTGAAAATTTTGTTAATGGGTGGTCAAAATGATCTTTTAGCCAGAACCAAAACTAAACCCAAGAATCAAAGTCAGAGAGGTTGAAGCAAAAACGAATAAACAAGAATCAAAGAGAACTTTTATTAGAACCAAAACACACTAAAACATTCGATGAAAAATAACAAGCAGAAGGATTCGTTAAGCAAAAAAGAAAGCCTTTGGAGCACAGGTTTATCTGTCAAAGTCATGTAAAACACGGCCGCTCAAGCCCACCTTTAAATCCTTGACTTAATGAAGTCAGCATAATGACCGCTCTGAACACACCACTGGCAACCGGACAGCACATCCTAGCAATGGGAGATACAAAATGTCGGTGCCCATGAGAAAAACAAAATGCAAATAAGTTTTAGACTTGGCTAAGAAGAAGGAAACACAGAAACAAACCTCAGATTTGAAATCTCTGCATGTCCAAACCCTACAATCGATATACAATTAGGAAGAAACTCCAATGAAGTTTGCATTACAAATTTGTAAAATTCATAGATCATAACACCTACTTCTTCTCGTTGTCTTAAATTATGAATATTCTCAACTTAATCTTACAATCTTCTTCTTTCAGCTGCTCCGATTTCGGGGTCGCTACAGCAGATCATCCGTCTCCATCTGTCGTTGTCGTTAACATCATTTACTGCCTTCATGTCCTCCCTCACCACATCCATAATAATTCTTTACATTTATATAACACTTTTCTCACTACTCAAAGTGCTCTCCACGCAAGGAGGCCCCAGGATGCAAACTCACAGTTTCCTTACTGCAAAGCAGCAGCCCTACCATTGTGCCATAAACCTTCTTTTGGGCCTTCCTCTTTTCCTCTCTTGCCTGACGGTTGAATCCTTAACATTCTTTTCCAGGTTTACCCCTCATTTCTCCTCTGCACATGCCCAAACCATCTCAATCTAGCCTCCCCCACATGGTCAACAAACTGTCATATCTATGTTGACCCTCTAATGCACTCATTCCAAATCCTGTCTACCCTCAATACTCTGAGCGAGAATTGTAACATCTTCAACTCTGCTACTTCTACCTCTACCTCCTGTCGTTTCATCAGTGCCACAAACCATACAGCATAGCTGATCTCACTACCGTTTTACAGACCATCCCATTCACTCTTGCTGGTACTCTTCTGTTACAAATCACTCCTGACACATTTCTCTACCCTTTCCACCATGCCTGCACTCTCTTCTTCGCCTCTTCATAGATAGATAGATAGATAGATAGATAGATAGATAGATAGATAGATAGATTTTAATTTATAGTATAGTAGGTAGGATTAGATAGATATATAGATAGATAGATAGATAGATAGATAGATAGATAGATAGATAGATAGATAGATAGATTTTAATTTATAGTATAGTAGGTAGGATTAGATAGATAGATAGATAGATAGATAGATAGATAGATAGATAGATAGATAGATAGATAGATAGATAGATAGATAGATAGATAGATAGATAGATAGATTTTAATTTTACTATAGTAGGCAGGATTAGATAGATAGATAGATAGATAGATAGATAGATAGATAGATAGATAGATAGATAGATAGATAGATAGATAGATAGATATTAGTTTTACTATAGTAGGCAGGATTAGATAGATAGATAGATAGATAGATAGATAGATAGATAGATAGATAGATAGATAGATAGATAATCCTGGACAATACCCCCACGCCGCCAGATGGAGCCCTCCCTGCAACATGGAGGTGTCCCGAATTCCAGCAGGGCCTCATGGACCTTGGAGTTTTAATTCACAGCCCTGCTGGATACCGTGGGGGCCGCCAGGGGACGCTGCAGGAAGGCTCAGGGACTTGTATTTTCCGTATAACCCGGAAGTACTTCCCAGTCACAGGGACAGAGGAAATGACATACTTCCAGGCTGAAGAAAAGAAGGAGTTTTCATCTGACCCAGAAGTTCTGGGAAATCACATGGCCTGAGGGATAGAAGCACTTCCGGGTCAAGAGATATAAAAGGACTGTATTGATTATTGTTATTATTGTGGATTACTGTGGAGGTGGAGGTGCTTTGTGCACAATTTAGGAAATTACATTCATTTCTTGAACTTTTATCTGGTATCTGACATGTGGTCTGAGGGTTCAAGGGAACAATAGCGTCCCCTGCCTGTCACAATAGATAGATAGATAGATAGATAGATAGATAGATAGATAGATAGATAGATAGATACCATAAACAAGGGACATTCAAAACGTTTCTACACTTTTTTTGAACTCTACTTATTAAGAATTTCAAAAACAAATTACATCACTATTCTATATAGTCACCTTCATTTGCGATACAATTTTCCCAGCGTCGTACCAACTTTTCAATGCCCAGTTACTACTCCTCCCGGCTTCACCGTTTCCAACAAAAATATAAAAGTGAGGGGATCGGTGTTGTGACTGGGGAGTCATGAAAGCAAAACAGTTCCAAAAGCACTTCAAAGGTTGCCTTCTTGGTATAGGTGTGTGTGTGTGTGTTTATTGTCTAAATCCCCGACTAGACATAAAAAAGGGTCTTGAAAAATCTTTAAAAAATAAAAGGTTTATTTTAACAAAAGGCTCTGCAATAGATGTAAACACAGATGTAAATGTAAAGAGGATTTTCTGTCATTGGTTATAAAGATCAGATGACTGCTGGTAGCTACACCCGCCATCTACTACAATGTTTCACAACCTTTTCGGTGTCATGAACCAATTTTTTCCCATGAAAGTTGTCACACACAAGCGCTTGAGAGGCAGTCAAAGTGCTCACATCAGGGGCACTGAGACAACAGACATGGGGTTGGCGTTCTCTCGACCACATAAACCAATCACTTCCGTCTGTCCCTGACCTCACTGATGACAGCACTACTGGCACCCTCAGATGACCTCTCACCACTTAACTTCCAACCAACACACCCTTCCTCTTCCTCCACTATAAAAGCCTGCTGTCTAAACTTCCCCTCATTTTTAGCTTTGGATCTCGAGAAGATCAGTCCTTTGAGGCTACTCCTATTTTCTCACAATATACAGGGTGGTTCCCCAAATCTTTTTTGATTTGTCGTGTTGATTTTCTTACAAAGAAAGAACAGCAGAGCAGGCTAGAAGATCAAACCCCAGTGCATAACCCACTGCCATTACAAACAATAACAAGTCGTGACCAAACGGAAGGAGCCCACGAAACACATCACCTGCTGCCCTATTGGCACTAGCAGCCTAGCACAGGGAGAGTGCCACTAGAAACCAACGGAATGCCAGCACTAGAAAATGAATGATACTATAAGTGGAATGGGAAAAGTAAATAAGAATGAGTTCTATGAAAACAAAAGCAAGAAAAATATTCAGGGCACACCAAAATAAACTTAAACAGCTGCAGATCCTGACGTTTATTGATACAGTCTTTGAGCGTCTGTTCAGCTCAGCTGAAGTTCCGCCAAACAAAAAGCTGATAGTCCACAGCACACAGCACACCTCGTACTTCAGCCATCAAGATACCGAATGAACGAAGACGCACAACTAGGCACAAGCATTTGAAAGCAGCGTTGACGTGAAAAAGACAAATCAGAGGATACCCTCCATCTCTCATTTGACAAAAAGGAAATTCTGTGAATTATCCAAGAACAGCAAACCCCACCAGCCTGCAAGGGAGAAAACACGCATTGGTTTCACGGTGAGAATTATAAACAGATTTCTATCTCCTTTGTTTTTTTTTTTTTTTTCAAAGGTATAAAAATGTGTACACATGGCGGATGGTTATCATTTATCATCTACCATCTCAGGACTGACAAACGAACGGCATGCCATTTTAATGAAAGCACTTGTTAATGAACTGTTTGACTTTGCCGCAGAGAATTCACGTCTGCTTTACGTAGTGTCTGACAGATTTATTCACTTTTAATATTCCTTAAGTGTATGAAGGGCCTGTAATTAGATCTTCTGGATGTTGCTGTTTCTGATCTACAGTTTGTCAGCAGCATCCAAGCTTTCCAAGAGTTGGCAAGTCAAATGAGGAGACTATATGGAGCCTTATTTATTGGTGGGGCAGCACAGTGGTGGTCCTGGGTTCAAATCCTGTTCATTTTCTCATCGTCTCCGAGGAGTCTTCTATTTCTTTCAATGAATTTTTTTGTCAGGTATCCAGCTTTTCCTGTCACATCCCAAATACATGCAAGTAAGGTAAATCAGGGGCTCTAAGGTGGGCTTGTCTGTAAGAGTAAGTGTAGGTGTGTAAGTCAGTGCTGTTCTGTCCCAGGTTGATTGTTGCCTTGTGGCTAATGCTGAGAAGCCATGAATAAGTGACTTCGAGTTTTGCCTTGAACCAAGAAAAAGACTACTGAGAGTGAGAATATTAGTAAAATGGCGAGGAGAACAGGCTATACAGCCTAACTCGCCAATCCTATTCACCTTCTTCTTCTTTCAGCTGCTCCCATTAGGGGTCGCCACAGTGGATCATCTTGTTCCATACCTTCCTGTCCTCTCCATCTTGCTCTGTCACACCACCACCTGCATGTTGTCTCTCACCATAAACATAAATCTTCTCTTAGGCCTTCCTCTTCCCTGGCAGCTTTATCCTTAGCACCCAATATACCCAGCATCTCTCCTCTGCACATGTCCAAACCAATGCAATCTCGCTTCTCTCACTTTGTCTCCCCACCTGAGCTGACCCTCCAATGTCCTCATTCCTAATCCTGTCCATCCTCATCACACCCAATACAAATCTTAACATCTTTAACTCTGCCACCTCCAGCTCTGTCTCCTGCTTTCTGGTTGGTGCCACCATCTCCAACCCATATAGCAAAGCTGGTCTCATTACCATCCTACAGACCTTCCTTTTCCCTCTTTCTGATACCCGTCTGTCACAAATCACTCCTGACACCTTAATTCACCTCGCTTCCACAACCCTGTTCACCTAATTTCTCCAAAATAACATCAAGTTGAGACTCGAGGGTCCCTAAAGTCCAACTGTCCACCACACTACTAGATAATTTTTTCCATGTGTCTGTGGTTCTCTGCGTGAAGACATCATTTTAATGTTTGAGTGAAATTTAACAACTTTCCAAATGTGTCCCTGTGTTCCTGTTAAATTCATTTTAAAGTGACAGTCTCGATCCACTGCACTAATTCCTTTCATGATTTTAAACACTTCACTCATGTCACCACCTTAATCTCTGTTTGCTTAAACATAAAGGTTCAACTCCTTTAATCTTTCCCCATAACCCACACCCTGCAGCCCTGGAATCAGCATGTATGCTCCCCTTAGGACAAATTGTTGGCCGACGTGGTCTCAGCTTTCATTGTTATGCAGAAGACACGAATATCCATCTTACTGCCAGTTCTACCACCGACCTGACATCCCGTTGTTTGCTTGACTGCATTTCTGATTTACACCGATCAGCCTCAACATTAAAACCTCTGACAGGTGAAGTGAATAACAATGATTTTCTTGTTACAAAAGAGTTGTGATTTTTGGCCACAGGGAAGAAAATCGGCTTTGCTATAGCAATGATTTGGGCATGTCACAACCAAGCATTTGGAGCCAAACTTTGAGTGCCCATACAATGTGTGAGGTAATCTGCGGATTTATACATTTCTGCAACACATGAGGTGATGTTAAAGCAAGGTGCACACACACAGAGATCATTGCCCCAACTGTAGATGAGCACACATATGTGAACATACACGTGATTACGGATGCAAACTTCAGTGTAGTATTCAGCATATCACCCTGAGGATGAGCGGAGCTGGATGGGTGATTGACAGCAAAATATCACACAGGTATGACATTGTGATCTGTAGCGATACTAGGGAGCAGGTTGAGGAGACCCTGGAGAGGTGGAGATCTGCTCTAGAGAGGAGAGGAATGAAGGTCAGCAGGAACAAGACAAAATACATGTGTGTAAATGAGAGGGAGGTCAATGAAATGGTGAGGATGCAAGGAGTAGAGCTGATGAAGGTGGACGAGTTTAAATACTTGGGATCAACAGTACAGAGTAATGGGGATTGTGGAAGAGAAGTGAAGAAGAGAGTGTAGGCAGGGTGGAGAAGAGTGTCAGGAGTGACTTGTGACAGACGGGTATCAGCAAGAGTGAAATGGAAGGTCTACAGGACGGTAGTAAGACCAGCTATGTTATATGGGTTGGAGACGGTGGCACTGACCAGAAAGCAGGAGACAGAGCTGGAGGTGGCAGAGTTAAAGATGCTAAGATTTGCATTGGGTGTGACGAGGATGGATAGGATTAGGAAAGACTTCATTAGAGGGTCAGCTCAGGTTGGACGGTTGGGAGACAAAGACAGAGAGGCGAGATTGTGTTGGCTTGGACATGTGAAGAGGAGAGATGCTGGGTATATTGGGAGAAGGATGCTAAGGATAGAGCACCCAGGGTAGAGGAAAAGAGGAAGGCCTAAATGAAGGTTTATGGATGTGGTGAGAGAGGACATGCAGGTGATGGGTGTAACAAAACAAGATGCAGAGGACAGAAAGATATGGAAGAAGATGATCTGCTGTGGTGACCCCTAACGGGAGCAGCCGAAAGAAGACACTGAGCTCTGCATTCAACAAACACCTGGACTATTCATGCCTCACCTTACAAGCTGGGGAGGTTCAAGAAAGCATGGCATTGGAGCCTCAAATATGATAATGGAGGATCATTGAGAGAGACGAACCATGTGACTCTGGAAGACAATACGGAAAATGCTGCAGGAGTGAGCACAACTTCAATAACTGCTGGGGCTACTTCCAGATTAACTGTTACTTTACGAGGCACTTCCCAGAGCTATAATAGTTGGGAGGTGATCTTCCTGAGAAACATGCCTGTTTTCAGGCTTGCGTGTCTCTGTCTTTCCACCTCTGTGTTATTCATGACGTTACGAGGTGGCAACAGTTACTTGCAGCTTTGTACAATACCCTACCTTATTATGTTTTCCTTCTTCTTATTCTATTTTGTATATTGTTACTATCATCTTTTTAATGAAGCTTCAGCATTTGTATCAAAAAAACATCATCATGAGTCTTAATGTGTGGCAAGAGTGCCATAAATTCGTAATGTCATTCATTCTCAGATGAGCAACCTGTTCCTTGCTGGGACTGGGACTAGCATGCTTTGTAAATACTCTCATGTCCTACTCTTAGGGTAAGACAAATTCTGATCCTAATCAGACTTGGTAGGACAACCTTTATAATGGAAGGATGGAAGGAGTATGTTTCCCAGAGCCATGTACTCCCTCAGTTCGACAAATGGCATCAGTGCTCTGGTGGGTCTCCCATAATACACTCCCACCATGCATCATGGGAATTGCCATTGCCACTTGACGGACTTGGGGAATATATGTCTGCTGGGTAAAAAACCATTCATCCTGGTTGGGATACCATGCGACCTTTGTCTTCTATGGCGGAAGAAATAAAGAAATTTATAAAGGGTTCACAGAATTTCTAGCACCATTGTACATGTTTAATTAACTTTAAAGCTGCATCTCATCTACATAACTCAATATTTATATATTAACACACCACAAAAATATTACAGGTCCTTTTTCTAAATAATGTAGACAGCATTATTTTAACCACTTTACATGAACAAAAGCCTACACAATCACAAGGAGACCAACAGCCCACAATTAGTTGCCAGGTTCTAAACCCTGAACTCTGGAGCTGTGAGGATGCATTGCTATCTACTACACTACTCCATGAAATGTTCAGGAACTGAAAAAAGTGGATATGTGAGGTCACATCATTCCTCCATGCATGACTGGCAGTGATTGTGTCAATATGAGTGTGACTCGTATCTTATATGGTGTTCCACAAGGCTCTATCCTGGGTCCATTGCTCTTCTCAATCTACATGCTTCCGTTAGGTCAGATTATCTCGAGGCACAACGTGAGCTACCACAGCTATGCTGATGGCACACAGCTGTATTTATCAAGAGCACCTGATGACCCAGACGCTGTAAATTCACTAACACAATGTCTTACTTGTGTTTCTAATTGGATGAATAGTAATTTTCTCAAGCTAAATAAAAAGAAAACAGAAATTTTAGTGATTGGCAATAATATAGACAATGAGATTATTAGAAATAAACTTGATGCATTAGGATTAAAAGTCAAGATGGAGGTTTAAGAACTTAGGGGTAACTGTTGACTGTAACCTGAATTTTAAATCACGTATTAATAAGACAACTAGGACATCATTTTTTCACTCAAGAAACATAGCAAAAATTAGACCTCTTACTGTATATCATTGAAAGATACTGAGAAATTAGTTCACCCGTTTGTTTTCAGTCGACTAGATTACTGTAACGCACTCCTCTCAGGACTACCCAAAAAAGACATCAATCACTTGCAATGAGTGCAGAATGCAGCTGCTAGAATCCTAACTGGGAAAAGAAAATCTGAGCACACTTCTCCAGTTTTGATGTCACTACACTGGTTACCTGTGTCATTCAGAATTGACTTTAAAATACTGCGTATGGTTTAAAAAGCCTTAAATAATCTGCTCCATCTTATATATCGGAATGTCTGACACCTTATATTCCAAATTGTAACCTTAGATCCTCAAATGAGGATTAGAATTCCAAAAGCAAAACTTAAAAGAAATGGTAAGGCGGCCTTCTGCTGTTATGCACCTCAAATCTGGAATAGCCTGCCAGTAGGAATTCACCAGGCTAATACGGTGGAGCTCTTTAAAAAACTGCTAAAAACACATTACTTTAACATGGCCTTCTCATAACTTCACCTTCATCTAATCCTG
Organism: Polypterus senegalus; assembly: GCF_016835505.1. NCBI lineage: Eukaryota > Metazoa > Chordata > Cladistia > Polypteriformes > Polypteridae > Polypterus > Polypterus senegalus. The sequence continues at coordinate 16,595,807 of NC_053165.1, read as the reverse complement.
ATACTCTGTGTATTCAATTCATTATAATAACTATTCATGGTGGCTCTAAAATCCATACTGACCCCTACTCTCTCTTCTGTTTCTTTTCCCGGTTTTCTGTGGTGACGACCTGCTCCACCACCATCTACTCAAAGCATCATGATGTTCCTACATTGATGGATTAAAAGACGGAAGTCTACATGACCATCACCATCAGGTCCTTCCAAGAGAACCCTAAATACAAAGAGAACTGTTTCATTTATGTGAGGTAGTATGCCCAGAGGGGACTGGGCGGTCCCGTGGCCTGGAGCCCCTGCAGATTTTATTTTTTCTCTCCAGGTGCCTGGAGTTTTTTTTTTGTTTTTTCTGTCCACCCTGGCCATCGGACCTTACTCTTATTCTATGTTAATCAGTGTTGTCTTATTCTAATTCTTACTTTGTTTTTTTTTTCTCTTTTCTTCATCATGTAAAGCACTTTGAGCTCCATTATTTGTATGAAAATGTGCTATAGAAATAAATGTTGTTGTTGTTGACTATGAATATTCACTGATACAAAATTCAAATTGAGCAAAAGTTTCGTGGGAACAAATAAATCTATCTATCTATCTATCTATCTATCTATCTATCTATCTATCTATCTATCTATCTATCTATCTATCTATGACTTCATAGACAGTAGACAGATTGGGAGAGCATGGGGGGTCATGAGATCGCTGGAAAGGTGTGTGTGGTCCTCCCAATGTCTCTGCAAAAGGACAAAGGTCCAAGTCTTTAGCATCCTGGTGTTTCCAGTCTTGCTATATGGGTTGCAATTGCTCAAGGAGTCCTGGATGAGGCACATCTAATCCTGTCTACTATACTAAAATTAACATCTATCTATCTATCTATCTATCTATCTATCTATCAATACATTGTTCCACTCTCCCATAGCACAGCATTAGGTAGATCAGCCATAAAACCTTTTCAAATCAAGGCTCTAATGTCATATACAGAACCCCCAGACTTCTTCAGGTCATATCTGCTCAGTGCAATCAACCAGCTGGGTTTTCAACATGGAAATGAAACCAAATGACAAACACAATAACATGTGGTAAAAATTGGTTATGCTGGAAATGTGATGTTTAAGAGGCCCATTACTAACTCTGCCGGCATGACCGCTTGCGGTTTTGCTTTCTTCCTCACTCACTTAGGGGCATATAGGCAGAAACAATCATTCCTATATGATTTTCTGAAATGGCGTTAACGTATCAGGGCTTATTGGCAACATGGGAAGGGCTATGTCATCAGTTGTAAGTTGACTGTTGACATGCCATCTGGATTAAAATGCTAGATCACGCTTGGGGATGTTAAGTAGATCGACCAGATGTCCATGTTAGCCTGGGACAGTCTCCAAGTTATACAGCATCCTGAAAATGTGCTTTCTAAAGGTTGAGTTTGAACGTGAGAGTGCGTCTCTGGGTGTTAATGCGTGGGAGGGAGAGAGAGAGAGAGAGAGAATGCTCTGTGACGTCGTCAGGACAGACGTTATCTCCCGCACCCTTGAAATGGATTGAATGCATCTGAGAAGCCATAGATGGACAGCTTTTCAGCCTTTAGCTGATTTGCTATGTAAAATAAAACAATCTCATATGATATAAACACAGAATAACATATTCAAACTGCCTGCATCCAAATCAGGGTCACAGAGGACCTGTCCCAGCAAAAAATTGTCCAAAGGCAGGACCAACAATGTATAACATGGACAGATTCTAACCCCAGATGCAGCTCAAACCATAGTACTGACCTCCTTGAAGATTCTTAATGATAACTTCCATATACTTCCCTCTCTCTTCCTCTCTTTGTATTTGCAGTAAGTGTCTGCCATAAAACATAAGGTGTGTTTCTCTAGTAACCTATTCCTTCTCATCAGCGTCAGTGGAGATTTTTTACTGTTTCTGTCTTTGTCTAAAATGGAGGCACTTCTCCACTGCTAAAATATCAAATGGACTCAGTATTGAAGCCATCTGAGAGCCTCTGGGAAAGATCCTGCCTTGGATCCGCGTATGGAGTTGGGGAACGTCAATGCTGATGGTGTTACCTGTGACCACAAATGAGTGGTGAAAGGTGGAACCCGGTGGTGTGAATGTGAGAGGCAGTGAGTGGAGCTGCACAGAAGAACAGGACAACACTGCAGGGCAGCCAAGGACAGAGATGACCTCTTCAAGTGCAGAATAGCCCTCAGGTGAAAGCATTCATGGCTTTCCACCCCCAAAAAAGTAAAACACCCCAAAATATGTTATTTTGATGAAATTAGCATCCATTACCATGTCAACTTCCCAGAAATCATTGCAACTGACTGTAACGTCACAAAGGTCTATCTATCTATCTATCTATCTATCTATTGTAAACGGCACTATATAGCGCCTGACCCGACACAGATTGGACACTGGAGGCACATGTAAAATAAAATGCTTTTTTATTCTTCTTCAGCTGGAGGGCACGTCTTCCCCGTAATCCCCCCAGCCACAACACAGTCCCAAGCACCAGTAACCACCAGTGCAGCACAATCACAAACACTCCTCCTTGGCACCACCACTCCTCCCTCACAACCTTGTCTTCCTCCACCCGACTCCAGGTGTTTGATCACCAAAATCCGGCGGCACTTCCAGGTGTGATGAAGATGCTGCCCATACGGGCTCAGGAGTCCCAAACACAGCACCCCCTGGTGGTACGTGCGGGACCCAACTGGGCTGCCCCCAACTCCAATTCCCAGGGAGCCCCGCGGGAAACCGATGCACCTCACCAGGCCAGGGAGGCGGCCATCTAGCGTCCAGGGGGAGGTATTGCACTGTCCAGGGCTGCTCCCCCTGAATACAGTGTGCAGGGGCGTCCCGACTGGGCATGGACACCAGGCGCCTGTCACACTGTCTATCTATCTATCTATCTATCTATCTATCTATCTATCTATCTATCCCTTCCTACTATACAATACCATCTATCTATCTATCTATCTATCTAGGCCTGGGATTTAAACACAGACCTCATAGGTGCAGAGACACAGCCTCACAAAACATGCCATCTTGACACGTAAGCATCATGTGTGTTCTACAATCCAGATGACGCCCTTATCTGCAAGGATTTGTTGAGTTAACTCCAGAATAGAAAAAATGCTCTTATTTATTTAAATACCCAAAGGAACTCAGTCCTCAAAAGAAGTAAAATTAAATTCCATTCGCCTCGTTGAACCTTTGCAATACAAGGCGGGATGCTTTGCCCACCTGCAATGACCAAACACCGTCTTCTCATTCTCTTTCACAACCCAACCACACCACCTCCATGCTGACAAGCTCACCTCCCAGCTCAGCTGTGGAACCAATTGCAACCTAACGGGGGAAAGTTTATACCCTCATGGGTGAGCCCAGAGTCAATGCAGAAGTGCTGACATTTTCTTAAATATTTACTGAGCCGTAACCCTTTGAAGTGGTTCCATTCAGTTATTGACACCCTCTACCCTGATCCGCATTTATAATTTATTATTGATCTTTTCTGTATTTTGTTTTTTACACTTTGAGATAGTTTGACTGGTGATGTCAACATGTTCTCCTCAATTATGCCATGGAGGTTCACAGAAGAGTAACAGATGCTGAGCTCTGGTGCTGGCATCATAAAAAGAATCAATTATAGCGTAGTGGATCACTGGCACTGACCTCTAAACCACAAGGCTGCAGGTTCAGTTCCCTCATCTTCCTTCTTGTGTGGCCTGGAGCAAGTCACTTAACCCACCTGGCCTCCACTTGTGCTGTATTCTGACCTTGTAAGTTACCTTGTATAAAGTCATCAGCCAAATGGCTAACTATAAGTTTGAGTAGGTAAGGTGGTAAAGGGCTTAAGAAAGTGGGCTTTAAATCCAAGGGATATTGGTTCAAATCACTGAGTGAACACAAGCGAGACATTTACAGTAATTTGTCTGGTGTACGCTGGTCTTATTGTTCAATTTGGAAAAAAGTGAAGGTCAAATACACAATAATAACCGTACTTGACAGATGGTGAGGTCCAGTGGTTAGGACATTGGTCTTTAAATCCTGATGCTACTGGTTCAGTTCCTGTGTCTATCTCACTTCCTTAGAAGGTTGCCGTCCTTCAACATCTGCAATAAGATGCTGCAGATGTTCTACCAGACGGTTGTGGCGAGTGCCCTCTTCTACGCGGTGGTTTGCTGGGGAGGCAGCATAAAGAAGAAGGACGCCTCACACCTGGACAAAATTGTTAGGAAGGCAGGCTCTATTGTAGGAATGAAGCTGGACAGTTTAACATCTGTGGCAGAGTGATGGGTGCTGAGCAGGCTCCTGTCAGTCATGGAGAATCCACTGCATCCACTAAACAGTGTCATCTCCAGACAGAGGAGCAGCTTCAGTGACAGATCTTTGTCACCGTCCTGCTCCACTGACAGACTGAGGAAGTCGTTCCTCCCCCAAACTATGCAACTCTTCAATTCCACCCGGGGGAGTAAATGCTAACATTATTTAAAGTTATTGTCTGCTTTTACATTCATTTTTATTACTCTTTAATTTAATATTGTTTTGTTTCAGTATACTGCTACTGGAGTATATGAATTTCCCCTTTGGATTAATAAAGTATCTATCTATCTATCTATCTATCTATCTATCTATCTATCTATCTATCTATCTATCTATCTATCTATCTATCTATCTATCTATCTATCTATCATATAGTGCCTCTATCTATCTATCTATCTATCTATCTATCTATCTATCTGTTTGGCCTTGAGGATGATACTTCTGCTCTCTGGGCTCCAGCTGGACTGTGTCCTGGTCCTGTTACTTACCTCGGACAAATGTATCATCCAATTGTGTGATAGCTGACTGTCCTACCCATTGTCACAAGGATAGATGAAAGACATCAAACGGTTTGGGGCAGCCACCCATATATTGTGCCTGGCTGCAAAATGGGTAAATAGATTGTGAGATGTTCGCAGCTGTGAGTCCTAAACAGAACTGACATAAGGTTGTGAAAATGGCCGTGACAGGAAGTGACATCATCAGTGGGGCCGGAACCTGGAACTGACGTCATCAGTGTGGCGGAAACCATGCAAGATTTCCCGTGGATGGTTTGCAGAGGATTGAGAGAGACAGTTAGTGCACCTCGCCACCCCCTGGTCTGACGTGGAACTACTATTATTCAGGCCCTTTAGCTGCCTCCCAATCGCACGTGTGTGACACAGTCTAAATGAGTTCAAATCTAAGCAGTCAACGTAGACCACAACTTTAACATTAACAGGGAACCATCTATTGGAATGTATTTTATAATGTACGTAGCAGTAAAATGCATTGCATTTGTCTTTCCAACAGATTTTTAGTAATTGATTGCATTGATGATGACGCTTGATTAATTTAATGCTCTGATGATCACATGAGGCCATCCAGCCTGCGGATTGTGCTAAATTCACAGCTAAATTGATGGAGGAGGACCCCTCCCCGTCTGTCCTTGTCAAAAAAAACATGCGCTGTGATACCACAAAGGCTGGGAAACACTGTAGAAAACCACAGTGGCCATCACAGAGTTGTTATGGATTAAAGGAACACGGCATCCTAAGAAAAATGGGCCTGCTCTGCCCTCTCTTATATAGTTCCTCTGTGTTCTGAGACCAGTCCAACCTGGCATTGATGGGGACCCCGACCAAGGATGTGTGGAGTTTGCATCTCTCCCAAAGCTGGATGAAGACTTTACAGGTGCTTTGGTTTTAGTCTCTTATACCAAAGGCGTGTAGAGTCATCAGCTGGTGACTCTTAATCACATTGGCACCCTGTCCTTGGCATCATGGTAGTGTTAGTTTCTGTCTCTCCAAACCCTGATCTGGACTCTTTAAGATGGATTTTTATGGAATCGACACAGTAAACGAATTTGTGGTTGAACTCGCACGGAATGTTTCTCTCTTTAAAGACAAATGAGTTTTCAAATTCGCCGATGCTTTTCAATGGGAGATTTTGTGATTTGTAAAATAGTTGAACAGTGTCCTCTATTTGAGATTTCTCACTGACAATTAAATCACCTTGACAAATTTCATTGAAGAATTAGTGTGGCAAACTTTTACAAAATCAGTCCACTGGGACTGAAAACGAACAGACAGGCAGACGTGGCTATCGCAATAGGTGCTCTGTGCATTTTATGCATATACACCTAAAAAGCTTAATACTAGTAGAAAGTAAATATATAGATTATTTCCTGTAGTATTTCTCTGATTTCCTCAAAGGTTTTTGTAGCTTTCTTTCAATTCCCATTTAGCACTTGCCAAAAAAAAGCCTTTCTGGCAGAAACATCGAATCAATGTGACAGATCCTGGAAGAGAAAAGGAACGATTCTGCTGTAGAGTACCACATGTAAAGTTGCTCATATGGATTTTTCATCATTCTCACCATCATTCTGTTTGGCTCTTGCTAAGCTTAAGCTTTCCCATTTATTTCTCGATTTACTATATTAACTCCTGGGGAGGGGTGGGGGGCGGGCTTGTCTTTTTGTTTGACCTTTGGGGGTCAGAGCGCAGGGTCAGCCATTGTACGGCACCCATAAAGCAATTTTCAGGTTAAGGATGTTGCTCAATGGTCTAATGGAGTAGAAGCCCTTGTGACCGTTCTGAGAGTTGAACCTGCAACCTTCCAGACACCAGTGCAGATCTTTAGCCCCAGAGCCACCTCTCGCATTTCCCTTCAATGTAGTGATCCCACCTGACTTTGAAGTTGACATGTCACCCCAGCCATCAACATTGGTTCTTTGTCAAATTATGCCATTTTGTTACCACCACAAATTGCAGAATTCCTGGAGAGCGGCCGGCCAGCAGATGGATTTTGCATAATATGACGTTGTGTTTTTAGCCAGTTAGCCTTTGCTTAATAAAGGCACACTTTCTATTTATGCAATATATTAATATTTATAAGCTTTAAAAACCCAAATAAAGTCAGTCTGTATGAATGTATGCTTCTATGCAGATATTACAGGGTGTTTTGTGTTTACTATTCTTCTTTTTCCCTCTTTGTTCAGTGTTTTATTACAACTGGACTGCATTTCTGAACGTGTGCAGTTCTTGGCTTGGAAATGAAACTGAACTATCTAAATATAAACTGAAGTGAAAAAGTGACCCCATTTACTTCATTTTGGCTATGTACTTATTCATGCTTATGGCAGCATAACAAGTATAAATCAGACTTTGGTTTGGAGGCTCTGGCCATCATTTGAAGTCTTGTCACATTTTTGGCGCTCAGTTATAAGAATTTCTCAACTGTCCAGTCTCCCGCAGTTATATTCTACAAATATTGCTGAAGTGAAACAAACTGATGTCATGACTTATACATGCCTGTGGGGAAGCAAGGGAAAAAAATGCTGTAAAAGCAGGAGCCCACCAACTAGCTTGGACCAGTCCCCTCTGTTTTGATTTGCTTTGCAGCAAATTTGTGATTATTTGCATGAAGAACAAGTGCATGTGACTGCTGTCTTGTCCTATTGACTGGCTGCACGAGGTATAGGTGCGTGTGGCTACTCCCCTGCACTGAAAAAGGATAACATTGATGTTGTTCATTCAACGTAAATGTTCTCTTTCAAGCAACTTAACATTAGTCATTTAGTGTTGCAGCTTGAAATATTTGGTTTCAGATCTCAATCAATGTAAAAAAATGTGTTTGTACCAAAGTAAGTTATGGTGGAGGGAATAAACATAAAATTCCTATTTCAGTAACCCTAATATTTGAGGTTGTTCGTGTGCTGTGTTTGAGCGGCTGTTTGTATTTTCTTCTGGTCGAACTTTCCAGCGTGCTGGCTTTCCAACTGCCAAAAAAGAAGACCACTTTCTCGAGTGGAGTGGAGTGGAGTGGACGTGGCTATACAGGTCTGGTCATTTTCAGCAGCAGACTTTAATAATGGAGGATTTCTGGTAAGTAACCCTGCTTCTCAACTGTTAATTTTAAGTATAAGGATTCGTAATAAAACATACTTTCAAGAAAACTGTAGAAATGTTTAATAAGTTTTTTGTTGTATATTTAAGATTTACACTGCAAAATGTGTGTGTATTTGCACTAGATTTTTAAATAAATGTAAAAAGTATAGCATTGCAATGTGTTATGCTCATAATAATTCTAATAGCATAAAAACAGGTTACGACAAATAAACCATTTTAAATTGTAACAGCTTAAAAAATAGATTTACTTCAGTATAAAACAAATTAATTGCACCCAATCGCTCTAAATGATTTGCCTCAATTTAAAAAATGTGGGTTCAATAAGGTAAAAAGAAGTATATTAGTTCAGATTGAAAAAATTAAGTGTGAATCATTACCTTAATTCTTTTGTTGAATGGAGGTTATACTTTTTTCAGTTTGTTCCAGTGATTGGCTGCTGTGAGCTCAGACTCATGTGACTTCTTGTTTGACTCCCACATTATTTGCATACAGCACAGGCACATGTGGTCAGTCCTCTGTCACTAAGGAAGTATTCAAGTAGCAATTCCCCATTCTGGAGACTGGCTGCATCAAGCAGAGATGCATGGGGCCACTTCTCTTTTCTCAGCAATTTTCGACAAATGGAGTACAGGCACACCTCGGCTACTCCCTTGTCTCTGTGACTGGTTACACAAAGTGAAGGTGCAAGTTGGCCTTTACCTGTCTCACTGACTGGTGGCATGAAGGTCAGGTGTAAGTGGCTGCATTGCTTTTTCATCCCAGTAATTGTTTGCTTAAAGCAGAAGGTCAGGTGGCTACTCACCTAAATCAGAGATTGGGAGAAACATGTCCAAAACTGACTGCAACTATAAGTGTGTGTGGGGGGGTCCTGTCTCTTCCACTACCCCATAGTCTATTCTACCAACAAAAACGTTTATTTTTAAAGTACATTTTCATACAAATGATGTAGCTCAAAGTGCTGTACAAGATGAAGAAAGAAAAAAAGACAAAAAAAAAAGAAAAATTAGGCAATACTAATTAACAAAGAATAAAGTAAGGTCTGATGACCACTGAAGACAAAAAAACAACAACAAAAAAAAACTCCAGAGGGCTAGAGAGAAAAACAAAATCTGCAGGGGTTCCACTGCCACGAGACTGTTCAGCCTCCGCTAGGCATTCTACCTGAAATAAAAGATCTAAAATCAGTCCTCATGGTTTTCAGGCTTCACGTGGAAGAATTAGATGATGATGGTCATGTGGTCCTCTGGCCTTCAATCCATCAATGTAAGGACTGCACGGTGCTTTGATCACACAGAAAACCAGAAAAAGAACAGCAGAGAAAGTAGGGGTTAGTACAGATTTCGGAGCCATGAAAAAAATAATTGATGCATATTCAGAATATCAGGGTTATACTAAAATGAAGCTAAGTGAAAGCTATGTTAAGATAATGGGTTTTTAGCTCCACCGTATTAGCCTGGCGAATTTCTATCGGTCAGCTATTCTAGATTTTAGGTGCATGACAGCAGAAGGCCTCCTCACCACTTCTTTTAAGTTTAGCTCTTGGAATTGTAAGCAGACGCTCATTTAAAGATCTAAAATTGCAATTTGGAGTGTGAGGTGAAAGACATTCTAAAATATAGGATGGAGCGAGATGATATAAGGCTTTTTAGATAGATAGATAGATAGATAGATAGATACTTTATTAATCCCCAAGGGGAAATTCACATTGTAAATTATGAACCATAAGTAGAACTTTAAAGTCAATTCTAAATGGCACAGGTAATCAGTGTAGTGACGCTAAGACTGGTGTGATGTGCTTGGATTTGTTTTTCCTAGTTAAGATTCTGCACTCGTTGCAATCGATTGATATCATTTTTGGGTGGTCCTGAGAGGAGTGCGTTACACTAATCTAGTCAACTAAAAACAAAAGTGTGACCAAATTTTACAGAATCTTGCAAAGTTATAAAGGATCTAATTTTTGCAATATTTCTTAAGTGAAAAAATGTTGTCCTAGTAATCTGATTAATACAGTATGTGATTTAAAATTTAGCTCAGAGTCAAATAATTGTCTCTAAATTCTTTACCTCTGTCTTAACTTTCAAGCCTAATGGATCAAGTACCACATCCATTAGCACTAGTGTTATAAGAAAAAAGTTCAAATGGGCAGAAGAAAATGGACCTTGGACGGTGGGTTTATGTGTGATTCCAAACTTTTGCCCATTTTTTCCTTTTTAACTTTCTTGTATACATAGTATAATGAAAATATAAGAATCATGAAAAAAATCGACCTTGAAATTTTGATGATTCTTGACCTATTTAGACCTTCCTGAGTCTGAAACTACCATTTTTGAAATTATATCTGTTTGTGTGTAAACACAATAACTCAAAACCTCTTTGACCAGGGGCCTCATGTATAACGCCGTGCATAGAACTCTCACTATAACATGGCGTAAGCACAAAAGCCGAAATGTGCTTACGCACAGAAAAATCCAGATGCTGGAATCTGTGCGTACTCCAGCTTCCATGTTCTTCTGCTACATAAATCCCGATCAGCGTGAAAACTAACGCTCGTGCACGCTCTTTATGTCCCGCCCCAACTCCTCCCAGAATTACGCCTCTTTGAATATGCAAATCAATATAAATCGCCCTTAAACTCAGCCTTCTGTGAAAAGACAATGGGAAAAGCACGGGGGAAAATATAAGAATTTCAGCGAATACCATGTGGAGGCAAAGGAAAACATACAATTTGTTCAAATAAACCGTAGTATAATCAACAAAAGGAAGTTGATCGAGTGACATAGCGTGTTGGAGAAACTTGAAAGCTCACATTCACAAAATCGCACAGTGCTGGAAATAAAAAGAAGACACATATCAAAGTCTGCGGGAAAAGGCAAGTCATAGCCCACTGTCTGAGTGTCATATGAAAGCTTATTAGGGTACAGAGAAAAAAGGCACAGTGGGGAAAAAGCACGAAATGTCAACTTCAATCTCGACATTTCCCACTTTAATCACGTAGTTTATTTTGTCATTAAAGTAGAACATCATAAACTTCATCTTAAAATCGTTTAATTAACCAGTTTCTCAAATCACATCGTAATTAAAGTAGCACGTTAAATGCTTTGTTTTGTATGTGATCTTTCTATGTGATCTATGTGTGTGAATCACTACTTGCTTCTTAAACTGGCTCTCTTCCTCCAACTGGACACAGAGTCCATTACATTCGTGATATTACAGCTCTCTGAATAACTAAAATACTGAGATGTATATGTGATATAATTTTTATGATGATAGGAGTTAAAACACGTTATTAAACATGTGTTTCACTTCGATGAAATAATTTATTGCAGCAGTACTCATGGCGGCTCTAGGCTTGTGGTGGCACTGGGCAGAGGAAGAATCGGTGGCTCCTTCGCCGCCAATGTCAGTAAAGTAGCTTATGTACGATGGATGGCCTCGTCCATTGCGGACACTGCATAGCCACCTCATGCTCATGACTCAAGCATTTAACTTTTGCCGAAATTTGTCGCTGCGTTTTTAGCTGTGTTGTTATTTTCACTTTCTGTTTTATATTCAATATATATTGGCGTGGCCGCCCAAGAGTCCTTGCTTTTCTTTCCCCAAGTAACCGATCGCCATACAATCAGCTCTGTAATAGAAGTTAAGCCATCTGTAAGCTTAGCGCCGATTCTTCAAAACGTTTAAGAACATTGAAATATCTTTGTAGTACATGTTTAATTATTCTATCCTTCACGACACTCCCAGTGAAGAATATAGATTATTTAAATGAAGTTAAAGTTTTATCTGTATAATTTAATAAACATATTTTGCTGCATTTCACCTTAAAATGATATCGTCATCATATGTAAATACGCGCTTTATAAAGTGGCTCAGGTTGTGAGATATTATAACTGTAGTGCAAGTTTACAGTGGGGTGATTGTACTTATAAGTACAAACAGTTCTACAAGGAGCAATTGATTGAGTGCATTTAAAGTTCTTGGGATGAAACTGTTTCTGAACCGAGATCCGTACAGGAAAGGCTTTAAAACGTTTTGCAGTGGCTGAGACAGCGTGTCCATGAAGCTGTATACCGATAATTCTCTTTCCGATCAGCTGCTGCTGTGATTCACACTCAGATACAGTGATATAAATACTCCGAGTGGTGCAGTGAGAGTAATATGGAAAAAGATGATCCGCTGTGGCAACTCCTAACGGGAGGAGCTGAAAGAAGAAGAAGAAGGAGAAGTGAGAGTAACAACGCTAAAGCAGTTATGGTATTTGGAATACTATGGCTGTTCCCTGGACCATTATATTGTTACAAGTTAATTACAATCAGATGCATTACACTAATAAACAATATGAGGTTAGTTTCAGTGTATTTATAAAGCCACGTCATGAAAATAATGAGTAATCACACAGGAACGGTAGCACTGCTTTGACGCTGGGTGCCGCCAGTTTGCAAAACCGAGCGGAGAACTTGCGTACGACAAGGCATGAGGTACCGTGGAAAAGTGCGTGGCTTTACGCCAAGTGTAGGTTTTATACATCGCGATTTGAACGTGGAAAAGTTCTTACGCAACATTTCTGTGCGTACTGTGGAAGACGAATGTTCTCTTCGTTCCCTTCTACTAATTCATGTCTGAGAAGTAAGCTTTACTAAACCTTGTAATAGCATGCTTTGTTTTAGCAAACAGAAAAATGTTTGTGCAAAGGACTCAAGGTCTGAGCATTCCACACATGAGTCTGCCTTATCACGTTGTCCCTTAAACACATCTGAACGCCATAACAAAAGGGGCCAAGAAATCAAGTTGTACAAGGGGCGTTAAAAGGGCTAAAGGTTTTTGTATAATAAATGTGTTGACTGTTACATTTTATAATGATATTAAATCATGCATTCTAGGGGTATAAAACTGGACCCCACCCAACAGACGGGGTTCAGAAGAACCCTGACGCTGTCATGTATATTTGATTGTCTGCTTTTCTGAAACTCTTCTCACTGTGAATCTGAAAAATAAAGCTGCTTTATAACCGCACCTGCTGTCGGGTCTGAGTTTTCGTCCACAGTACGCACCGTTTATACATGAGGCCCCTGGTCAGTGAGATTTGGTACACCTGCTTTACATCAAAAATAAGGAGTTCTATCGTCTTTTGGGCCACTTCCGGCCTACCAGAAGTAGTACTTTCCCGGAACACATTTCACACTTTTTCAAGCAAACAATGTTGATAATTACAGATAGATGATTCAAATTTTGTATAGATATTTATAATGACAGAAAGCAAACAGATATGAAATTTAAACAAGCATCCAAATTTTTTGTATTATGGAAATATAAATGTGTACCTGATATTAAAAACTGTATTCAAGATAACGCATACTCTTTCAATAACTAGTATTAATTTTACTTTAATTTATACATTATCAGTTAAACAATAACATGTTAATATTAAACATGCCATATAAATATAAAGATGTAATGGGAACAATAAGCTGCTACGTCCCTGTCGTGTTCCTGATAATACATTTAATTTTATATTTTTTTTATTTCTGCCATCATTATCTTAATTAAATGTAGTTAAATGCCATTTTACCTATAGCAATTTATTGCAACAAATATTATATAATACTAACATTTTGTCTACGTTTTTTACTTGGCACATAATCTAGTTAATGCATGTGTAATCGTTAAAAAATTACACCATCGTTTTCGACCTCGCTAAGTGCAAAAATATAATTTTAATATAAGTTTGATTGTAAATACAGATTGATTATTATGTATCGATATTATGAGTTATAATGGCAAACAAAGACATTTAAAATTTCAGAAATGTCACACAACTGGAAGTGATTCTGATGACGTTTTCCTCTATCTCAGTATACGAGAAAGTCGAGGGAAGCGAACTCCCGATTTGTTTCTCGTAGATAATCTAATGTGTCTAGTAACCAACATAACAGCAAAACAAAAAAATTTGTATGACATATATAAAAATAATAACTACATAACCATCAGAAGATTAATACAATGTGAAAAAAAGAACAAATAGATAAATCATAAAAAATTGTGAACAAAATAGAATGAACCAATCAGTTTAAGCTATACAAAAGCCAAACGTAAAAAAGAAATAAGAAAGCCTAAGCCCCTTATTGTATACAATGCTAAGTATTCAGTTAAAATAGATAGATAGATAGATAGATAGATAGATAGATAGATAGATAGATAGATAGATAGATAGATAGATAGATAGATAGATAGATAGATACTTTATTAATCCCAAGGGGAAATTCACATAATCCAGCAGCAGTATACTGATACAAAGAAACAATATTAAATTAAATAGTAATACAAATGAAAAGAATTAAAATAAAATTAATGTTAGCATTTACTCCCCCGGGTGGAATTGAAGAGTCGCATAGTGTGGTGGAGGAACGATCTCCTCAGTCTGTCAGAGGAGCAGGACGGTGACAAAAGTCTGTCACTGAAGCTACTCCTCTGTCTGGAGATGACACTGTTCAGTGGATGCAGTGGATTCTTCATGATTGACAGGAGTTTGCTTAGGGCCCGTCGCTCTGCCACAGATGTTAAACTGTCCAACTTTAATCCTACAATGGAGCCTGCCTTCTTAACAAGTTTGTCCAGGCGTGAGGCATCTTTCATCTTTATGCTGCCACCCCAGCACACCACCGCGTAGAAGAGGGCACTCGCCACAACCGTCTGATAGAACATCTGCAGCATCTTACTGCAGATGTTGAAGGATGCCAACCTTCTCAGAAAGTATAGTCTGCTCTGACCTTTCTTACATAGAGCATCAGTATTGGCAGTCCAGTCCAATTTGTCATCCAGCTGCACTCCCGGATATTTAAAGGTCTGCACCCTCTGCACACAGTCACCTCTGATGATCATGGGGTCCATGAGGGGCCTGGGCCTCCTAAAATCCACCACCAGCTCCTTGATCTTGCTGGTGTTAAGGTGTAAGTGGTTTGAGTCGCACCATTTAACAAAGTCTTTGATTAACTTTCTGTACTCCTCCTCCTGTCCACTCCTGATGCAGCCCACAATAGCAGTGTCATCAGCGAACTTTTGCACGTGGCAGGACTCCAAGTCGAATTGGAAGTCTGATGTATGTTGGCTGAACAGGACCAGAGAAAGTACAGTCCCCTGCGGCGCCCCTGTGCTGCTGACCACAATGTCAGACCTGCAGTTCCCAAGACGCACATATTGAGGTCTGTCTGTCAGATAGTCCACAATCCATGCCACCAGGTGTGAGTCTACTCCCATATCACTTCTGGTTGGTAGAAGTGGCCCACAAGTTGTTAGGATTCCTTATTTTTGATTTAAAGCAGGTCTACAAAATCTCACTGACCGTGTTTTCGAATTATCGTGTTTACACACAGACAGACATAATTTCAAAAATTGTATTTTCAGACTCCGGAATGTCTAAAATGTCAAGATTCGTCAAAATTTTGAGGTTGAATTTTTCATGATTCCTATACTTTCTCTATACTATGTATACGAGAAAGTAAAAAGGGGTAGTACATTAGATTTTAGTTATACCTTATGTTTTGTAGTTATATATTTTATTCTTATATAAATATAGTTCATTATAATTATTTGTCTGTTGCGTTTTGATATGTATGCTGTGTATTATTTACAAATTTCCTTGTTACAGTGTGTTATTTTGTTATTGCATGCTATGCTAAGATTGAATAAAATATACTGATGTTTCAAATTATTATATATTTGTTAGGTTCTGCTTACCTTTTTCTGTTATTG
This sequence comes from Polypterus senegalus, assembly GCF_016835505.1. Classification (NCBI taxonomy): domain Eukaryota; kingdom Metazoa; phylum Chordata; class Cladistia; order Polypteriformes; family Polypteridae; genus Polypterus; species Polypterus senegalus. The sequence goes on along the minus strand of NC_053165.1, from coordinate 16,580,137 downwards.
TTAGCATATACAGTATATATTCAATCATCATTTTCAATAATGATTCTGTCTTTTTATTTGTAAGCCGAGGGTCAGGCTGTCTACAAAGAGAACGTGGATGTGAATCGAAGCAGGAGCTCACCACGTAAGCATGAGCAAAGGCATTTGTTTTAAAAAATGACTTACCAGACTTTTAAATACTTTTCTTTTTTTCTGTTAAGGAATCAGCAGCTGAAAGGAACTTCCTTACAGTCACCCTCCAGTGCTGCGTTTTTTTCTGATATTTCATCCAAGCGTGCAACAAATTGGTCTACAGAGGACAATCAAAAGCCAAAAAAAGAAAAAAAAAAAGCATGCCGTCTCGTTTCTTTATTTATTTTACGTCCTCTGTTTACAGAGAAATCTGAGCTTATTGTGTAAAAAATGTTATTTCACATTATTTTTGACACTTGACATATCATGGGGAGGTGACCGACTATTTTCTTCTCTTACTCAAAGAGCTCTTTCACAGTGGAACATTCGTTAGCACATTGCACCTGCTGAGCAGACGTAACACATTAAAATGTCAAAAAGGCTCCGTCCACCCATTCATCTACTGAATCCACTCTGTCACACTTCAGGGTCTCAGGCTGCTAGTGAACATGCCAGCAGTACGGGGCAGGAACAAGTCCTGGATGGGTTGCCAGTCTACCACAGATCACACTCACACAAACTAACTTTGAACTCTCACAAGGGTCCAGTTTGCAAATAATTTCAATGAGAACGGGCCATTCTGCCCAACAAACCTTTGCCCATACTGTTCCCCTAATTCTGTCGAAAACCATCAAGGTTCCTGAAGTCAAACCGTAAACCATAATATCTGGTCATTTGGTCCATCTGTCTACGGTTCTCTGTGTGAAGAAAAAATTTTGTGCGATACTGTATATACCCTGTGACAACTCTACGGGGGCGTGCCAGCCACCCAACGCGACACAGACAGATGCTGGAGGCACACTGATAAAAACACAAACGTTTTGAATTTGTTTCTTTACTTGTGGGCAACGTCTTCCCCATTCCCACAAGTACAGCACAGTCCAAAGCACTAACAGCACACCTGAATACAATTCTCTTTTCTTCTTCTTTCTCTCTTTTCTCCTCCTCGGCAAGCTTCGTCCACCTTCCACCCGACTCTGGCTCACCGAGTAGTCTCTGTTGGCCCCTTATATAAGTCACCCAGAAGTGCCTCAGGTGCTCGTTGCTCCACTTCCGGGTAAAGAACCAGTTCACCTAATACCGATAGGTTTCTTCACACCATAGCATTTTTCTTCTGACATTTTTACCCAATTATGCACCCACCTACAAACAGTGTACTGAATTCCCACTTCTTTTATGTTGATGCCCAAGCCCGACATGAGGTACATCAGACTAAATCTAAAAAGACGAAAGCTTTCCAAAAGCTAAATAACACCATATGGACTTCTATGATTGTATTCTTTTTTTTGTTTTCTCAAAGAATTCCAGCATATTAGTGAAACGCGACCTTCCACATCTGAACCAATGCTGACCGCTCACTAGCGCTCCTGCTCTTGCCCCGTGATGCTCAGTTTTATCCTTAATAATTGTTTACATTAATTTACCTGGGATGCTTGTTAGGTGTACTGGCCTGTAGTACCTTTGGGAAGTCGGGTTCAAAATTTGGAAAACAATAACACATACAGTTAGGTCCATAAATATTTGGACAGAGACAGCTTTTTTCTAATTTTGGTTCTGTACATTACCACAATGAATTTTAAATGAAACAACTCAGATGCAGTTGAAGTGCAGACTTTCAGCTTTAATTTAGTGGGTTGAACAAAACGATTGCATGAAAATGTGAGACAACTAAAGTATTTTTTAACACAATCCCTTCATTTCAGGGGCTCAAAAGTAACTGGACAATTGTCTCAAAGGCTATTTCATGGGCAGGTGTGTTCAAGTCCGTCATTATATCTTATCAATTAAGCAGATAAAAGGCCTGGAGTTGACTTGAGGTGTGGTGCTTGCATGTGGAAGATTTTGCTGTGAACAGACAACATGCGGTCAAAGGAGCTCTCCATGCAGGTGAAAGAAGCCATCATGAAGCTGTGAAAACAGAAAAAACCCATCTGAGAAATTGCTACAATATTACGAGTGGCAAAATCTACAGTTTGGTTCATCCTGAGAAAGAAAGCAAGCACTGGTGAACTCAGCAGCAAAAAGACCTGGGCGTCCATGGAAGACAACAGTGGTGGATGATCGCAGAATCATTTCCATGGTGAAGAGAAACCCCTTCACAACAGCCATCCAAGTGAACAACACTCTCCGGTGCTTGGTACGCGTATCGATATCCAAGTCTACCATAAAGAGAAGACTGCATGAAAGTAAATACAGAGGGTGCACTGCAAGGTGCAAGCCACTCATAAGCCTCAAGAATAGAAAGGCTAGATTGGACTTTGCTAAAGAACATCTAAAAAGCCAGCACAGTTCTGGAAAAACATTCTTTGGACAGATGAAACCAAGATCAACCTCTACCAGAATGATGGCAAGAAAAAAGTATGGAGAAGGTGTGGAACAGCTCATTATCCAAAGTATAGCACATCATCTGTAAAACACAGTGGAGCGGGCAGTGTGATGGCTTGGGCGTGCATGGCTGCCAGTGGCACTGGGACACTAGTGTTTATTGATGATGTGACACAGGACAGAAGCAGCTGAATGAATTCTGAGGTGTTCAGAGACATACTGTCTGCTCAAATCCAGCTAAATGACGTCACATTGATTGGGCGTTTCATGATACAGATGGACAATGACCCAAAACATACAGCCAAAGCAACCCAGGAGTTTATTAAAGCAAAGAAGTGGAAAATTCTTGAATGGCCAAGTCAGTCACCTGATCTTAACCCAACTGAGCATGCATTTCACTTGTTGAAGACTAAACTTCGGACAGAAAGGCCCACAAACAAACAGCAACTGAAAGTAAAGCCGCTGCAGTAAAGGCCTGGCAGAGCATTAAAAAGGAGGAAACCCAGCATCTGGTGATGTCCACGAGTTCAAGACTTCAGGCTCTCATTGCCAGCAAAGGGTTTTCAACCAAGTATTAGAAATGAACATTTTATTTCCAGTTATTTAATTTGTCCAATTACTTTTGAGCCCCTGAAATGAAGGGATTGTGTTAAAAATGCTTTAGTTGCCTCACATTTTTATGCAATCTTTTGTTCAACCCACTGAATTAAAGCTGAAAGTCTGCACTTCAACTGAATCGGAGTTGTTTCATTTCAAATTCATTGTGGTGATGTACAGAGCCAAAATTAGGAAAAAGTTGTCTCTGTCCAAATATTTATGGACCTAACTGTACACCCAGGAAGAACATTTAAACTCCACATAGAACTTGACAGTGAATGGGGAGGCAGCTTGCGCCCTTCATAATTTAGCGGGTTGGCAGTCAAAGCTAGTAATACGACCTGCCAAAAAGAGACGAAAAGCCCTTGTGAACTACAAGACGGGCATACCAATGGACTGAGCTTTTTTGTTGTTCTTATGATTCATAAGTAGCCTTGGTCCCTAAATATCCCCCTTCATTAATTGGCTTACAGCCTATGGGCACAGAGCACACGGCCTTAGTTACCCAGTCCTTTACTGCAGAGCACATCTCTTTCCCAAAAAATCCACTTTGCAATGACACTTTCAATACTGAGAATTTTACAATACAATACAATACAATTCATTTTTTTATATAGCCCAAAATCACACAAGAAGTGCCGCAATGGGCTTTAACATGCCCTGCCTTTTGATAGCCCCCCAGCCTTGACTCTCTAAGAAGACAAAGAAAAACTCCCAAACACAAAAACCCTTTTTAGAGAAATAAAAAATGGAACAAACCTTGGGAAAGGCATTTCAAAGAGACACCCCTTTCCAGGTAGGTTGGGTGTGCAGTGGGTGTCGAAAAAAAGGGGGTCAATACAACACAATACACAGAACAGAACAATCGTCAATACAATACAACAGTGCAATAGAAATATTACAAGTACAGAGAAGAATTTAACAGTAGGTGATATCCCATAATACGATTTGGATTTGTTCAGAGTCCTTGAGACCTCGGCCATCAAGCTGCCTCCCCCATTGGCCATTCTCAGCACTGGGCCAGCCAATCCGATGAAAGGGCCCCTCTATCCGATGATATATGCGATCCTCCATCAGAGATGACTTTACCTTAGGCAGGCAAAACAACTTGGCAGGTGGGCAGTGGCACCAAGTGGCACATTTGAGTACCGAGAAGAGAAACAGATGTTTATTATGAAGTGTCTCAAAATGTAGATTGCATCCACAGAAAGTGGAGCTTCTTCTTTCAAAATGCTGTCTAGTTTTGCACTCCAAATCAATAGCTTTGACAAGAAATTGTCACCAGATATTTTAATAATAGCAGTAATAATGAATAATTGTAATACTAATAACAATGATGGAAACGTACATTAATATATCACTTTTATAACTACTCAGAGTCCTTAACAAAGGTAGTGAGGGGCCACTTTAAACACCACCAATGTGCATCCTCCTCCTAGGTTATGTGACAGCAGCCATACTTGTGCCATTGCACTCCCACCACACATCAGCTATTAGGAGGTGAAAGAGTGAGAGAGACAGTTAGCCAATAAGGTTCAGGGGATGATTAGGGGTTCAGAATGGACAAAGCTATGATGATACTTTTAGCCAGGTCATCAGAGTACACCCTATTCTTTTCAAAGAATGCCCAGGGATCCTTTATGACCACAGAGTTAGGACATCACTTTCATTTTTTGATTTTGATACATTTTATGAAGCCCTAAGAGGGAAATTGCCTTTTTGCATGACCTTTTGGAGTCAGAGCGCAGGGTCAGCCAATGAATGGCACCCCCGGCCTTGCTTAAGGACCCAACGGTAATGACACTTCAACCATCAACCTTCCATATCCCCACACAGACCACAGAGTAAATGCATCCTGATGGCTTCACCAACACCTCTTCTAGCAGCAACCCAAATCTTCCTTGGTGGTCTCCCATCCAAGTGCTGACCAGGTCCAAACATGCTTAGCTTCCAGTGGGCAATCTATTCAGAAGTTCAGGAGGAACTTGGACCAGGGGAACAAGGGTTCACACTTTTTCCTCACATTTTGAAAGTACTAGGCCGAAATCCCAGCACAGTTGTTGTCTACAGGTGGTTTCCATGTTCTCCTCATGTCTTTGTGGGATGATATGTGCTCTAAGCCTGTACTCTGTGAAAAGTACTATGCAAACACAGAATCAGTTTCTCTTCTGGTACTCATCTGGATGAGATACCACCAGATGAGTGTTCTCTCGTTTGTCATATGTTCTTGTAGGTTTGTATATGGAAGACTTTAATTGACTATCCCGGTCGGCAAAACAAGTCTATTTTATATTTCCGAATTACTGTTGCCCTTCTATAAACTTTGTCAATAAAAAAGAGAAGAGGCCAGATATGAAAGTGGCAAGTGACAAATAAAACACTTTTAGCTGTGTATTAAAAGTGGGAAAGTGAGGAAGCCACCCCATTGGGCAATCAGGGTAAACCCTTTGATCGGCAGATCTTTGGGATGAGGGCCTTCTGAGTTCTGCAGCTTTATTTATTTGTGAATGCCGTGTTTTGTATTTATTTATCTTTTTAAATTCGGCTTTATTTGATAGCTGGAACTGTTATCCATCCATTCATCTTTTTCCGCTTATCGGAGGTCGGGTCACGGGGGCAGCAGCTTGAGCTAGGACGCCCAGACTTCCCTCTCCTCGGCCACTTCTTCTAGCTCTTCCGGGGGAATCCCGAGACGTTCCCAGGCCAGCCGGTAGACATAGTTCCTCCAGCGTGTCCTGAGTCTTCCCCGGGGCCCCCTCCCGGTTAGACATGCCTGGAACACCTCACCAGGGAGGCGTCCAGGAGGCTTCCTGATCAGATGCCCGAGCCACCTCATTTGACTCCTCTCGATGCGGAGGAGTAGCGGCTCTACTCTGAGTCCCTCCTGGATGACTGAGCTTCTCACCCTATCTTTAAGGTAAAGCCCAGACACCCTGCGGAGGAAACTCATTTTAGCCGCTTGTTTTTGTGATCTCGTTCTTTCGGTCACTACCCACAGCTCATGACCATAGGTGAGGGTAGAAACGTAGATCGACTGGTAAATTGGGAGCTTTGCCTTACGGCTCGACTCCTTTTTCATCACGACAGACCGATGCAGAGCCTGCATCACTGCGGATGCTGCACTGATCCGCCTGTCGATATCACGCTCCATCCTTCCCTCATTCGTGAACAAGACCCCGAGATACTTGAACTCCTCCACTTGGTGCAGTATCTCACCCCCAACCCTGAGAGGGCACTTTTCCGGCTGAGGACCATTATATATCATAGCTGGAACTATTATGTCAATTTTATTCTCAGCTTGGAATGACACCCAGAGGGTTTCCTTTGACAAAACTGATTTCTTGCTGGAAATGCACGTGGATCAGACCAACCGTGAGTTAAAAAAGTGAGTGTCAGTGCAAGCGTAGCCAGGAAATCTACTATCAGGGCTCTTTTGTGGGGAGCTGACATCATTGTACTGCTCTATGCAGCAGATTCACTTCTTAACTTCATTACATCCTATGCTCATCTTGTACCAGTTAGCAGGAAGATAGACAACTGGGTTGTTATTTTTCAAATCAGCCATCTGGCCATCTGTTTATTTTTAAAAATTAGATTTTACAGCCTTCAGAGAACCTGTAGTCAGAGTTTCCAGATATACCATTAAAATAATAAACTGGGTGGAATTTAAATGGCTCTGTGTTGCTGATACTTTTGTAAAGCACAGCTCTGTGTCTTCTTTGCTTGAAACATCATCTCCCAAGGTATATTAGAACCACCTTGAGTCAAGTGGCAGGCGTTTAACACAAAAAGACTGTAATGTGCCGTCCCCTGCGCCAAACCCAATTCAAGGTTTCTTGGTTTCAGTAATGAGTGGTGCAGCCCTTCAGCCTCACAGCTCCGGGACGCTACCCATCGGTGTAGAATTTCAACAAGCTTCGCACCCACCAGGTTTTGGGGATTCTTCTCTACACATCCTTTCAAGGGCTGTCATGCTGGATGGAGGCCCATCAGTGAAGACCTTTCTTCAGGTTGTTTCAGAGACGGTCAATCAGTGTTGTGCATGAACTAGTTCAAAAGAGCGCGTTCATTGAACAAGCTCATTTGTCTACGAACGGTGGACTTAACCTAACGTATTTGCAAGTGGACAATTTGAACGTGAGCGAGTTTAGTTTTACGTGACATTCTGGATTAAACGTTTTGCCTTACCCTGTCATGTAGGTTCGGATAAGCACAAATAGTGGATTTTTACGAATATTTATTTCGTATGAATTTTTTGCCATTTATTTGTATTCGGAAAAAATATCGGAAAATCAAATAGGCGCTGTCTGTGTCTGTCTGCTTGTGCTTAAGCTGCACCTCCACTGACACGAGCACACGGTGAAGCTCTTAGGAAAACGTTGGACTTCGCGAGGCCACTTTATATTTTTCCTCGTTGGACATGCAATATGTGACGTGAATTTTGACCGGCAACCTAATAGGTTAGTTCACCTACATGCTGGTTCCACAGTCACCATTTGTGTCACGTGGTTAGAAACAGAGACATAATTTATATGGATACTTGCATCTATTTAATTTCTTTTTAGATCGTGTCACACACACGCGCTTAGGGATAAGTCAAAAGGCTCAATCGCGTGTGAAAGATCAAAAGCCGGGCATAAGACGAGGCACCAATGCTTTTCTTTCCTTAACTCCACAGAAAAACAGCAGAGTAAAAACGGCCATACCGGTCATCATGTCCCATTCCGATAAAAGACTCATCGGCTGGCTCAGTGGGGTTTCCATGTTCTGGACGGCCCCAATGACTACAGCCTCACTCCTGATGTCACCTCCGGCTACTACGTTTGATATCAGCTTCAGCCTCCCCTGCACCTCGTCCCCGTTAATTGCACTTCCATTGTTTTTTGTATTAAAGAACCAGAGACAGACCTTCCGTCCATCCATCCATTATCCAACACACTATATCCTAACTACAGGGTCATGGGAGTCTGCTGGAGCCAATCCCAGCAAACACAGGGCGCAAGGCAGGAAACAAACCCCGGGCAGGGTGCCAGCCCACCTCAGGGCACACACACATACACCAAGCACACACTAGGGACAATTTAGGATCGCCAACCTGCATGTTTTTAGACTGTGGGAGGAAACCCATGCAGACACGGGGAGAACATGCAAATTCCACACAGGGAGGACCCGGGAAGCGAACCCGGGGCTTCTTACTGCCAGGCAGCAGTGCTACCCACTGCACCACCATGCTGCCCTGTGACAGACCTTTATGTTGTCAAATGTTTTGCTTTGAACTTGACTTTTATTTTGTACTGGACACTACACCCAGTATACAGGGAGGATCCCCAACTCTTAACCTGAGTTTCTGTGTGTTTATTCCTTCACAACCAGGAGGATATTAGCATGTATGGTTATAGGTGTTTGTTGCTGGGTATAACTCAATAAAGTGTATTTAAATAAAAAAGGTCAGCGTAGGTTTCCTCCCACAGTCCAAAGACATGCAGGTTGGCGATCCTAAATTGTCCCTAGTGTATGCTTGGTGTATGTCTGTGTGCCCGGCGGTGGGCTTGCACCCTGCCGGGGTTTGTTTCCTGCCTTGCACCCTGTGTTTGCCGGGATTGGCTCCAGCAGTGTGTGCTTGGTGTGCGGGTGTGTGTGTGTGTGGCTCTAGCAGACCCCCTTGACCCTGTAGTTAGGATAAAGCGGGTTGGATAATGGATGGATGGATGGATGGATAAATAAAAAAGTCTTCATAATTATTGTACTTTATTCAAGAACACTGTAATAGCCTAATATAAGGATTGCAAAATTGAAAAAAGTAAACTCATGGGTCATTTATTCTCACGCCTTAAAATCTACAAAATGAGCTGGACAGGAACTAGTTCAAAGTTGAAATGGTGAACTATGAACGTGAGTTTATTCCTTTTAATCTGTGTGAACTGAACGTTGAGCGAGTTCTTGTGAGGTGTCAACTTGCACAACACTGTGGTCCATTGACTTGGCCTTTGTCCTTAAACTGCTCCTGTGTTGCCTTTGCTTTGTGCTTAGGTTCTTGGTCCTTTTGGAAGGTGAAGGTTCGACCCAGTCTGAGCAGGTTTTCATTGACAATATCTGTATACTTTGTTTGGTTCAGCTTTCCCTCAACCCTGTCTAGTCTACCAGTCCCTGCCGCTGGAAAACAACACCACATCATGATGCAGCCACCAGCTTCATGCTTCTTTGCTGGAATGGTATTGCACAGGTGATTCCTGATTTCTCCAGACATTAAACTAATCTTGATTTCATCAGATCAGGGAATCGTTTCTCACAGTGTGAGAGTCCCTTAGGTGCCTTTTTGCCAACTGTAACCAGGCTTCCATATTTCTTTTACTACTGTGCCAATAAGCCCAGCTTGGTGGCGTGTTACATCAGTGGCTGTCTTGATGTAAATTTCTGTGTCTCCACATCCATTCAATGGCGCTCATCCAGAGTGGCCATCGGTTTATTGGTCTCCTCTCTTACCATGGCCGTACACCCAAGATTGGTCAGTTTGACCAGGTGAACAGCTCAAGGATGTATTGTGGTTGTTTCAAACTGCTTCCATTTCATATTTAGAAGGCAACTGTGATCTTGGAAACCTTCAATGCTGCCGAGATTTTTGGTAGCCTTCCCAAGATGTGTGCCTCGACATGATCTTGTCTCAAAGCTCTGCTGGCAGTTCCTTCGACATCATGGCTTAGTTTACACATCAGCTGTCATATCTTCTATAGACAAGCGTACTCCATCCCTAACCAGGTCCAATCAGTTGAATTGACCACAGATGGACTCCAAACACGGTGCCTAAATATCCCAGGTTGATTAAAATGACTAAACTATCAGAAATGTATGACGTAAATCAAGAAGGAGACCTAGGAGGACTTACTGTAACATAGGGCATGAATTCAGAATCCTGATTATATTGAACTAAATAGATTTTAATGAGTTTAGTAATCAAATAGGCATTTAACTATTAAGAACTGGAAGAACAAAGTGGTAGCGCTGCTGCCTCGCAGTTAGGAGACCCGGGTTCGCTTCCCGGGTCCTCCCGGTGTGGAGTTTGCATGTTCTCCCCATGTGGGGTTTCCTCCCACAGTCCAAAGACATGCAGGTGAGGTGCATTGGCGATCCTACATTGGCCCTAGTGTGTGCTTGGTGCGTGTGTGTGCCCTGTGGTGGAGTGGCGCCCTGCCTGGTGTTTGTTTCCTGCCATGTGCCCTGTGTTGGCTGGGATTGGCTCCAGCAGACCCTTGTGACCCTGTAGTTAGGATATAGCGGGCTGGATAATGGATGGGGTTTCCTCCGGGCACTCCGGTTTCCTCCCACAATCCAAAGACATGCAGGTTAGGTGGATTGGCGATTCTAAATTGGCCCTAGTGTGTGCTTGGTGTGTGGGTGTGTTTGTGTGTGTCCTGCGGTGGGTTGGCACCCTGCCCAGGATTGGTTCCTGCCTTGTGCCCTGTGTTGGCTGGGATTGGCTCCAGCAGACCCCCGTGACCCTGTATTCGGATTCAGCGGGTTAGACAATGGATGGATGGATGGATAATGGATGGATGGAACTGGAAGAAAGGACCAGACAGGAAGCCCTTCTTTATCCAGAAAAACTGGATTTTTGTTAAATGCTTGCAGAAGCACATGCCAATGTGTTCTTTATTTGAAGGGGGTTTGTAAATTAAGGGTGTTGACTAACCATTCTCAACTTTACTAATATCCACTCGTATAGAGATAATGGTGTAACAAAGTAAGATCTCTTCTGTAAGGATAACATCCTAAATTCACCACACACAGTCAACATGACATTTAATCAACTCTTTGAGGGCTGAATATTTTTTTCCAAAAAACATAGTTTCTGAAAGCAAAGGTTTCATACAGAAATCAACGTAAAACGTCTGTTGCTGCATGCTGCGGCTGCCAGTTTGCCAAGAATGTGCGGCAGGCTTGCTGCCAGGCTGTCTTCGCGTGGCGGCAGCAGCGGCCATGGTCGCAGTGCTTTGCAGTCTGGTTTCTACCTCTGATCATTGTTAAGTGGCAGTCCTCCTGGCGAACAAATGCCATAGGTGTGTCAGCTACATGAACCTGTTCAGCACCACGATTAGCTGGGGACCAGTAAGCTGAAGCTGGAACCTCACATTTGTTTTCGGTCACTCGTATCGATTAAAATCGGAGTCCGACAAGTCATAGTCCAGTTCAGAGATAATAGGCAAAACTTTGTCCACGGAGTATTTTGCTTTACCCATTCGCTTTGATCTCTCACCATTATATCAGTGACATTTTTGCCGTTGTTTGCACCTTGCTACTCACATGAGTGCCGGAAATCTCGGTCAAACCATTGAAGATAACTTTCCTTCTAGCAATGAGAGTCCAACTAAAACATAACAGTTGGTTTTGTCACAGATTACAGTTGATTACTATTGTCAACTCCTCCTTTTGACAAAAGTTGACATCAGCCCTGAAAGAGTTAAGCAACCACAATGCCATGCCTTTGGTCAATGGATGCAAGGTCATGCAAAAAATAAGAAATATATATGTACACTCCACAAAGAGGGTTGGCACCACGTTCTCATCCCGTGCTTTTGATCCCCTGCTGTGAAATACCAAATCACTCAACTGTTCCAAAATCATTCATTTCTTTATTTTTTCAACTTGCTTTATTTATTATGGGCTCCAATTTAGTTGGACACAAGGTGGAGACCAACGTAGGATTTTGGTCCATCTCTGCGTATATTCATGCCACAGCAATGCCACATCAATTTTGAATCTTAACTTAAAACAAATTGCATAACTCTGTTATTTCAAGTGTTATCAGATTATGTATACTCCACACAGACTGTTTCTAGAGCAAAAATGTAGGTCCCTGAGTATGTGACATAACAGCACTTCTTTAAACACACATGAGCCAAATAAGGTAAAGGAACCTAAACCGATCTTGACTTCTGTCTTCAATTATACGGGGGTACTGGAACATCGGCACTGTCTTCTGGCTTTCATTCCAGCCCTGCTTTTAGTTGCCATACTTAATTAGCCTAAGAATTTGATTAATGGCCCATTTCGAAAACTCCCGGGGGCCCCTTTTAAGAGTAGAGAACTATTTATGAAATGCAGTGGTAAATTAAAAATGAAAAAGTGGAAGGAGGGAGTATAGAATACGTCCATATGAAGCAAAACCATTGAATCATGTAAGATGATAAATAATAGGTGTGATTGCCTTCAGAAAATGAAAATGTCTATCCATTCTGAATGCCCACCTTTTACTATTACAAGGACACAGAGTAGCAGAGGCTGCTCAGCGCCTTCACTTGGGACATCTGTTCATTTATCACCTCCAATCTGCATTTACATCTGGATCTCGACTGAGTTTGGACTTTGTATTGTGGTGTTTAGTGCTACACTTTTTGTACCTAGTGTTTAGTGAGGAAGCTAATTCTAGAGAAAAGGCCACTCTCTGACAGAGCAGGCAAACTCATTACCTTTCTTTCTTTCTTCTTTTCTTTCTTTCTTTCTTTCTTTTTCTGAACCCTTATATTTCAGTTCAGTCCAAATCTAACCAGCTTGTTCTTTCATTCATGTGGAATTTGAATGGCTCTGCGTTGCCAACGTAACGTATTTGCAAGTGAAGAACTTGAACGTGAGCTAGTTCAGTTTTATGTGACATTCTGGATCTGGTCCAGATTAAACGTTTTGCCTTACCCTGTAATGTATGGGTGGAGGTAATAATAAGGTATTCAGATAATCCCATTTTCTTCCAATACAGTTCTGCACAGTCTTTCTAACAGTAGCACAGTTACATCCATTCTCAGTCATTTTCTCACCCATGTCACTGTCTTAAATGAACTACAAATCCCAGCAGCCCCAGTAACACTTCATCATTGAGCGAGTGTTGCCCCGGGGAATAATAAGGCTTGGCGTGAACTTTAAAAGGAAGCTGACAAAAAAAGCTCAATCGTCTGTCTTTTGTGCCTGAACGCTACACCCCAATATCGGATTGCTACAGTTTCTCAGGGATTATTGTCCTGATTTGTATTTGTGTCCTCTGCCTGATGTTCTTGTGATCAGATCAAAGTTGGTGAATGTCTTCATCTGAGGAGCACTCCCAGCGTCTGTAATTCTTCACCATCATCCATCATGGTAGGATAAAACTTTATATTATGTATTAAACGTTGTCCAATTGGGAATTCTGTTCATTTATCACCTCCAGTCTGGATCTGGACTGAGTTTGGACTTTGTATTGTGATGTTTAGCGCTGAACGTTTTGTACTTAGTGATTTGTTCTGTGTTAGTTAATTATTACTTTCTGGGGTATTGGGGAAGGCTTTTGCGTATGAACCAATTGTTTAGTGATTGTTTTTCTTTCTTTCTTTATTTGTTTAATATATTCTTTATTATTTACTCATTTTGAGCCACTTTTTCATGTCACTGTATGTTAGTGTATGCTAGCTGGGTCAAGGCGTCCCTGGCGTCCCTAAATAAAAGAATCAAATCACCATTTAAAGACAGTGAGAATGTAAGCGTCTTGACTCATACACAATCATTTCAATGCCAGATCACAGAGGACTGAAGCCTACCCTGACAATAATAAGTGCAACAGAGAAACAAACTCTGCACAGGATCATTCACACTCCTTGATTCAACTACAACATTTATTTATATGGTGCATTTTAAAGTGTAAGTCAAGTTGCACTAGAAGAAGTAGCAAAGGGAGTTACAACTATAAACAAATAAAATATACAATTAAAAATTCAAAATGGTTGAGCTCCTAATGAAAGTAAGCATTACGTATGCACAGTTTGTAAGTACAGAAAAAGCCAGAGTCCAACGCTATGGTCACTTGGCCAGGGAGGAGAGGTTCCCACATGACAAACCATTGCAGGATTCCAGATTAGGACCTGCGTGTAGCCATACAATGGGTGACACCTCAGCATCACACTAGTCTGTGGGGAATGGAACAGTGTGAGGCTTTTTACAGTGGCTGGAGTGCCAATCCTGCCACCAACCGCTACAAGTTGGAGGACCTGCTTTCAGGGCTGGATGCAGGTTAACGTCATACCAAAGATGGAGCAATTGCAGGCTAAGGGCTTTGCTCAAGGGCTCAATGAAGTGGCATTATTTCTGCCGTTTATGGGATTTGAACTGGCAACCTTCCGATTGCCAGCACAGATCCCTAGCCTCAGGGCCACCACTCTGCCCAGGGAGGAGACAAAAACAAAAATTTCAGCTGATGGAACACCAGAGAATAAAAAGCTTTAGTGGTTTGAAGGGCAGAAGACCACCTTCTCTTCCCAGGAAACTCTTGTAATATAGCAGGTCCACGGCTCAGAAAGAATGGCCAGTTTTTTATTTAAATAACCGCCGCACTTGCGGCTAAAAGAGGGGGTAGTAGTTTGGCGAGAGCGGTTCTTGGGCACAGTGCAGGCGTGGGCGTTTCCGCACTGATGTGCACAGGTGCAGGATTGTCCATGTTAATAATTGATGCCTGGAGCTGCTAATCGCCACACCTGTGCCTCATCCCCATCATAAATAGGATAAGTGCAGAGGGGAGAAAAAGAAAAAAAGGATTGGAGAACGGAGGTTAGTGGATAGAAGAGGAAGGCGGGAGAAGAAAAGAACCGGTGCGGGTGTGAGTGAGCTGGAAGAGCAGGGTCTCTGGTGAATGCAGGTAGCCGAGAGGAGAGCCCTGAAAGTGATGGCCGACACTTTCGGCAGTAAGAAGTGGTCACTCCAGCTGAGCAATTTAGAGGAGCTGGAGTGACCAGAAGTGTAGACAACTCGCCGCAGAAGGAGGCTTGGGAGGGAGAGATCCAGTGTGAGCTCCCTGGTCACTGGGGACCAAAGTTTCGGTCTGGCGGAAGAGGGGTACGGATCCAGGGGGACGGAAGGCTACTGGACGAGTTTGGAAGGCATCTGCCCCTGCTAAAAGAGGCGACTCCCCTGTTACAGGACCTGCATGGGAGAAGTAGGGTAGCCGCCAGCTAAATGGAGAAGGCACCAGGTTTTTATAAAGGACGGCTTCCAGCCTGTTCATTTTAACCTCTTTTTATTGGATTATTTATTGATTTTAACCTCCACCTTTCATTGTTTTTATGGATTATTTATTTATGGATTTTTGGAGCACTGCACTATGGACACTTTTTTGGATTTGTTTTCAATAAAAGCACTTGCACACTTTACACCATCCCCTTGCTAAAGTGTGATTTGTCCCCATCTGCCAGCTCATCCGGTTACATTACGAACAGTGTTGGGTTCAAGAAGAGGGAGCTTGGAGCAGGACCCACACCGTCACAACTCTACAGTACATTAATGTCAGGAGGTTATTTGTTCTGATGCACCATTCAAGAAGATTGAATGCAGTAGGACTCTGCAATGGTTTTGGAGTATTTCTGAAACTAAGAAAAGTGAAGAATGAAAAGAGAGAAACTCTTAAGCATACAATTTGGGAGTGTGCGTATGGGAGTGCGATTGGAGTCTCGATTCATGAGGTAAACTGTGGGACAGCTTTGGGTGAGACCTAGTTTCTAACCTCTCTTAATCTTCCAGCACTAGAGTTTAGGAGGTGCCCTCTGAAGAGCCATGATGATCCCTCCAGTTAGTCCTGGAAGTCCCTCACCTTGCAGACATCTCTCTATATAAGACACAACACAAGTCGGTATTCATTCATGGGACTGTATTGGAACCAGACTGTCTGCAGAAAGTGAATTACTAAAAATGATCCCACCTCTATTTATTGTTTCATTTTTGTTTTTTTCTTTTTTAATTCCCATTCCATTCCACGTAGTATATATTATATAATACTAAAGATGTGGGTTTTTAGAAGTTTTTGTAAAATGGTAATAGCCTGACATATCTGAATTGGTAAAGTATTCTATATTTTTTGGTTCTTAAGAGTAAAAGGCTGCTTTACCTGTTGTTTCATGTTCAGCTTTCAGAATAATGAACAAATCAATATTTGAGAATCTAAGATTAGAATTACACTCCAAAATATAACAAGGAGCAAGATTGTTCAGAACCATATATTTGATGAAGAGTTGTAGTAAAAAATACAGTAAGCAGCAAGACAGAAAACTTTTGGAGGATGGCAACCACAGCTGAAAAAAAATCTGAACAATAAAATAAAAAACACGTTTTTACAGATGTGGAGTTCACAAATGAGCAAAGGAAGAGGTGAAGTCTGGGTAGCGGGATCAGGAACTGATGTGGAGGTAAGATGGATTCTGGGTTTTGGATTTCTTTTCAGTCCCGAGATCATAATAGGCTCTTTGGGCCTCCCCCTTCAGGAACGGCGCCAAATGTTAGCCCATTCCTTATGTGCCCAACACTGTCGGCACCAATACCTGGGAGGGAGCCCTGGCCTGATCCTGTTGGAGGGTGACGTGGGCTCGAGATCGCTCATGCAACACAGCAAGCCGTGATCGAGTCTCACCCAAATGTAGTTTAAGTTCCCAAAGTTGAGTGCCCACATCAAAAATAACTGAGGTCAGATCCTGACATATTTCAAATAAAAAAATCCTGCTGACTATGCCAATGTGATAAAAATTAAACAGCAGATAGAAAAAGGTTTGGGGATGGCCACTCCATATACTGAAAAAATCACCAAAATAAAATTAAACACGTCTTAACAGATGCAGAGTTCAAAACTGAACTGGCTAACAGGTTACATACTGGTCTTAAATATGGTGGAACAAAGGAAGAGGTGGAGTCAGGCAGCCGGAACAGGAACTGATGTGGCAGTAAGATGGATTCTACGTACTGGAAATTACATCATCAGGGGTTGCTGGAAGTGCCACCAGCAGTTGGTGGATTGGTTGTGATGTCATTGAGAAGCAGAGGCTTTGGCTGAAAATGGAGAGGAACAAGAGGAGAGATGCAGTATCCATTGCTGGACAAGATAATAAATCTCATTGTTTCTTTCATTCATTCATTTAATTTTGATCACACTTATTCCAAAGTGGATTTGAAAGGAGCACGACCCTATTAAACCAATAGCACTCACAGTCCATGATAGGTCATACTCACGCACCTTTTCATTCGTTCATTCATTTCAGGAAACCACTTGCTCCAATAAAGGGTCATGGAACTTCCAAAACCAGCTTTGGTCAAGTCCTCAGCCTCAGACAGGTTGCTTTCATGTCCCATCCCTCTTGAACAGACTTATATAGAAATGTTAATTCACCCGATGTGGAAAGAAACCAAATCACCCAGAGAAAACTTGCTTGAAACTAACGAGAACATAAAAAGTTTACACCCAGTGACAGAATCCAAAATGAAGCCCAGGTTCCCAAGCAATACCAGCTACTGCACCACTTCCTTTGGCATAAAACCAAATTTAAAGAAAAAAAAAACTTCAAACACAGGGCTCAATTTTAAAAGATCAAATCCATAAAATTTGACTGAGTGAAATGTGGCAGTAATCCGTTGAGTTTAGTGCCAGTACTGTAATAGTATCTTCTAGAAAGTCATTGTGAATCAGAAACTGAAAAGACTGCTGTATCCGGTTGGTTTCCCAAATAATCCATAGCAAAATCAACAAGGGGCCCAGCCTGTACTCTGGGGGTCTTCATCATCTCCATTTTAATGTGTTATATAGGTATTCGTCTGTTACAGTTCTGTACCTGTTCTTATGCTCTGTGATCTCCTGAAAGAGAACGGATTACCATGGCCAGACTCTCAGTTACCTCAAATTGAGGTGGCTGTGCAGTCCCATGTTTTGTAGGTGTCTGTGAGTACGCAGTGCTGCTGTATCACTTCAGCACCTTTTTCCTCCCATCCAGATTTATCAAGACTAGACTTCCCATTCAAAGTCTAAAGTCACAGCTCAGCACACCAAAGCATATAAAACTGCATTGGCCATCACGGTGTTGTAGAAGATGTGACGAATGCCACTAACCAAATTAATGGGATGCAGTCCTCCAAGACAGAAGAGCCTGCTCCGCACTTTCTTATACAGTTCCTCTGTGTTCCAAGACCAATCAAACCCGTCATTGATATGGACCCCCAAGTACTTGTAGGAGCACACCACCTCTATATCTACTCTTTGAATAGTGATCAGACATGGAGACTCCCTGGTGTGGTGAAAGTCAATAACCACTTCCTTGGTTTTGCTGCTGTTAAGATGCAAACAATCATCTTGGCAACTTTTAGAGTGTGACGCTCTGAGGAAACTTCACAAAGCAATTCAAAATGGAAAGATAAAAGATAATAATAAATCAGCTCTAATTAAACCGAATAATCTATTCGAGAAATGGGAGATACACTTTGTCACACACATGCACGTGAAGGACACTGTTATTGGTCAGCCAGACCTGGGGTGGGCGCTCTCACCTGATCCTCTCTCCTCTTGTTCCTCTGCAGCAGAGCTGAAGACCCTGCACCTCAGTGACATTACCCTGATGACATAATTTCCAGTACCCAGAATTCCCCTTCTTGCCACATCACTTCCTGCTCCGGCTACCCTGGCTCCACCTATTCCTCCTACCCACCATATTTATAGAGCAGTCTCAACCTGTTAGTCAGTTCAGTTGTGAACTCCATTTTGTTTCTTTGCTGATTTTTAATATCCGGGGTGGCCATCCCCAAACCTTTTTTTTTTTTGTCTGCCTAAATTTTGTATCACAACATTTAAAACAATTATATATTCAACAGTTTTCCCATGTATTTTTTTCTGTATCTTTAGCTTATAAGTCACAAAGTATGTCGAGTTCACGGCTGTGTTTTCTTTTTTTTGTAAGTTTTGAAGCGTGTTCCGTAAAAGGGTCACGTCCCCATGATGTTGCAAACCTGACTCTAAAATCAGCAGAGCGGCTGAAGCATTAGTCCAAATGCAGAAGATTGCGGTTTCGTTCTTGTGACTCCAGCGGTTGAACTCTACAAATGGCAGCAGATGCTTTCAATCAGTTGGTTCGTGTTTTTCAAATAAAGAACTTTTGTCCTGTGGTCTTGTTGCCTTTGATCTGATGTACAGAACCCTGACAGATAATAACACTGACACCACTAATGCAAATAAAATGGATTTGGAAAAAAAAATGTAGATATTACAAACAACTTTGTTTCAGGGGCCCATGATTAGCTGAATAAGTAAAATAATATGTTCAATTTGATGTGGAGGGTTTTCTTTAGCGACCTTGCCCCCATAGATTCCCCTTCATTTTCGGTGTGTAGCTTTTGGAAAAATGTGATCTGTTAAGCTATACATTGAAAACGTCAATACATCTGTGCATTCATATATCCATCCATCCATCTTCCAACCTGCTAAATCCGAATATAGGGTCACGGGGGTCCGCTGGAGCCAATCCCAGGGCACAAACCAATCCTGGGTAGGGTGCCAACCCACCGCAGGACACACACAAACACCAGGGCCAGTTTAGAATCGCCAATCCACCTAACCGGCATGTCTTTGGACTGTGGGAGGAAACCCACGCAGACACGGGGAGAACATGCAAACTCCACGCAGGGAAGACCCGGGATGCGAACCCGGGTCTCCTAACTGCGAGGCAGCAGCGCTACCACTGCGCCACCTTACCGCCCATTCATATATTGATTGTATTTTATATTGTATTTAATTGTACAAAATTTACATTTTGATGAATGAATGAGTTCTTGTTTGCTGCGTGTTTAAGGTGTTATCTCTCCAAAAACCTGCTGACAAACCAAATTTCCATTTTGGGACAATAAATTTGAATTGAATTGAACTGAATCTGTCTGCTGCGGTGGGCTGGCGCCCTGCCCGGGGTTTGTTTCCTGCCTTGCACCCTGTGTTTGCTTGGATTGGGTGCCCAGTGACCCTGTAGTTGGGATATGACGGGTTGGATAATGGATGGATTGATGGATGGATGAATCTGTCTGTCTATTGTCATACATATGCATGTTGGGAGCATCTACGGGGCTCTAGCCAGGTAAGCTCACCTCTTCAAGGGGCTGTGCTTCCTAATGTCTGCTTCTCTTTCACATAGACATAGAATTACTAGACGCCACATGACCAGCAGCATCGTACGTCAGCGTTGCCGCCATATTGTAAGTGGCATTGCTGTGGAGTGGCCTCACGCATGTGCTGCTTGGGATTGTACAAACCGCTGTACACTCCAAACCAGATCAAGGGGGATTACATTTCATAGGTAAGGCTGAACGATCGTTTTGGTTATATTTGGTCATTAGAAAATCGCATTTTATAATCTTAGCACTAAAAGTCACCTTACATTAAAATGAAACAATATTAGTAAAATTAAAACAAGAGAATGATAAATCAAAAAGCAATAATTAGCAAACATACAAAGATAACTGGCAGTGACAGTGCAAAATTCACAATTGGTATTCCAGTTTGAAATGCTAAGTTTTGAGGGCAGTTTTAAAATGTGTTATTGAATCGAGCTGACGTATATGAGAGGGAAGAGAATTCCCGAGTTGAGGAGCACAATGAGAGACACTCGAGCTCCTATAGCACTGACTCTGACGTGTGGTACAGAAAGTCGAGCTGCAGATAAGGATCTGAGTGAGTGAGAGGAGTGTCAGTCTGGAGGAGATCAGTGAGGTTGTGGAGAGCTTTAAATGTTCAGAGCGGTGTTTGGTATTGTATTCTGTAGTTAACAGGGAGCCAGTGAAGTTGAGAGAGAGAGTAGGTGTGATATGTTCAGTGGATTTAGAACAGCAGGTTATTATCCTGGCAGCAGAAATTTGAAGAAGTTGTAAGCGATGGATACGTTTTTGTGGGACGCCAGATAGAATAGCATTACAGTAATCTATACGTGAGGTGACTCAGGCATTAACCGATACTTCAGTACTGTGTTGCGTAAGAACAGCACAAAGTCTAGAAATGTTTCGGAGATGGAAGAAGGCAGTCTGAGAAATGTTACTTATATGAGAGGAATTATTTAATAATAATAATTATTATTATTTAACAATTGCCATTATTAGTGTATAAATGGATATAAATAATTGCATTTAAACGATTCGACAAAATATTTTGTATGTAAACGATACTGTTTTAAACGTTACTGTTTTTTCATCAGAAAACCCAGTTTCCATGTCTACCTGTATTGGTTTAAATGGCACTTTTTCCACTTGCAATAGGGCAGACACGCTGATGTATCGTGTCAACTGGGCAGCACAGTGAATGCGGCGTCTACCTATATATGTCTATGCTCTTTCACCCTGCAGACTAGTGGACAAGCTGTGACATCATTTCCTTTTTTTTTTCTGTGCAGGAGCCCCACCTCTTCTGCTTCAGGAGCTATTTATAAAGAACGATGATGCCAGAATTCAATGCTCAACCGATGAACACAGAGCTCCATGGAAAACGATGGAGAACGAGTCACTACAACTACCAGCAGCTCCAGCAATATTAAGTCATTGGGCAGATTAAGAAGGTGCAGAGGTTGCTGGGAAAAAAGATAACAAGGCGGCCTCTTTAGAAAGGAGCCAAAAAGACTGCGATCATCTGTCTGTTTTTGTTTCTATGCATCACACACACTAATGGATTACAACTACAGCCACCATGGATTACAGTTTCTCTTGGATGTTATGTGCTGTCCTGTGCCCGCTTGTCCATGTGATTTCATGTTGGTTGGGTACATTTTCGCCTGGGGAGTGTGCCCAATCACGTCAACAACATCTATAGCACGTTTTCATACAAATTATGTAGCTCAAAGTGCTTTACAAAATGAAGAAAAAAAAAGAAAAAATATAAAAATAAAATTAGGCAATGCTAATTAACAAAGAATAAAGTAAGGTCTGATGGCCAGGGAGGACAGACAAAACAAAACAAAAAAAAAGTCAGAAGGCTGGAGAAAAAAAAAAAATCTGCAGGGGTTCCAAGGCCACGAGACCACCGAGCCCCCAATAGGCATTCTACCTGACATAAATGACCTCACAATCAGTCCTCGTGGTTTCAGGCTTCACATGGAAGAATTAGATGATGATGGCCATGTGGACCTCTGGCCTTCAATCCATCAATGTAAGGACTGCATGGAGCCCTGATCAGGTGGTGTTGGTGCAGATCACCACCACAGAAAACTGGACAAAGAAGAGCAGAGAAAATAGGGATTAGTACGGATTGCAGAGCCATGAAAAAGCAATGATAAATCAATGCATATCAGGGTTGGTTTACCGGCAAAAGCGTGATAGACATATGCGCCCTGACAAAACCGCGGCCGACAAATGAGCGCCGACAAACCCGCTAACTGGTTTTCGAAAAATGCGTGCCGACAAAATCGCCACGACAAAATCGGGAGAGAGGCCAAGAGAGTGGGACGCCCTTGCTGCAATTCTTTCTACATATGCAGGACGTGATCTTAAGGACTATCTGCGTGCCGTGCTGATGGTATGCCGCGTCTCATAATATTGACTTCTAAAATAAACATTATTATATATGCTTTAAACTAGTAATTCATATTTAATGAAACTTCTGCGATTTTCTCGGCGCGCATATGTCTATCGTGCAAATGACTGGTCACAATGAGGGTTACACTAAAATGAAGCTATGAGAAAGCCATATTAAAGTAATGAGTTATTAGTTTTTTAAAGTTTTCCAATCTATCAGCCTGGTGAATTTCTATCGGTCAGCTATTCCAGATTTTAGGTGCATAACAGCAGAAGGCCGCCTCACCACTTCTTTAAAGTTTAGCTCTTAGAATTCAAAGCAGACACTCAATTGAAAAATCTAAGGGTACGATTTGGAGTGTAAGGTGAAAGACATTCTGAAATATAGGATGGAGCGAGATGATTTAAGGCTTTGTAGACCATAAGCAGTATTTTAAAGTCAATTCTAAATGACACAGATAACCAGTGTAGTGACCTCAGAATTGGAGAGATGTTCTTCGATTTTCTTTTCCTAGTTAAGATTCTGGCAGCTGCATTCAGCACAAGTTGCAATCGATTGTCTTTTTTGGGTGGTCCCGAGAGGAGTCCTTTACAGGAATGCAATCAACTAAAAAAAAAAGCATGAAGTCACTTTTCAGCATCTTCAGTAATTTTTCAAATCTTCACACTGCAACAGGAACCTGGTAGGACAAAACTTTACATTTCATTCAGTGGGCTCTTCATAGTGTTTTTCATTCCACCATCATCATCTGCACCTGCGGGTTCTGAACTGGGTTGGACTGTATTCTTAGTGTTAATTGTGGTAGTGCCTGTTGTTTTTTTCAGTTTCATGTATGTATCGTATGTAAATAATGATTGCTGTTAGGGAACTGAGGAGTGATTTTGCGTATGCGTTTTGGTTTAATATTATTTTTTTTCTCATCATTATGTGACTAAAATATTATGTTTATTGTTGATAGAATTATTGATATGTGTGGGCCAAGGCTGAGTATGTTAATAAAATAAAATGAACAAATCACCATCTTGGGACATTGTGAATCTTATTGTCCCTGTGACTGCTACAAAGTGTAAAGCATGATGGTGGACATGTTATGATCTGGGGTTGCTTTGCCGCCTCAGTGCCATCATAGAATCAAGTATGGATTCCACATCATATCAAAGTGTGCTTGAGGAGAATGTGAGACCACATGTGGGCAGTTATGCAAAACACATACTAGAGAAGGCAATGCCATCTTCTGAGTACAAGAGTGGACTTGCTTTCTCCTGAGTAGACCACTGCATTTATTGATATTTCTGTTGAATAAGTGACTAAAAAGGCATTTATTCAAGTATATCACCATTATTTGCATGAAGATCTGCTGTTAACCATTCACAAATGTTGAACAAGTCCAAAGTTTTCATGGAGTGTACATACTTTTTCATATGACTGTAAATAAGCGAAAAATAAAACCAGGGAACCACCCAGCTGGACTCATCGGAACAGCACAAATGGAGTGTGGCGGACGGCTGGGGCCCTTACCCAGCTAGGATGTCCTGACTATGGAAGGTCTAGGGGTGAGAGTTCTCTCAAGACAGTTTCTCCCCCGGACCGACAGAGGGCAGCCCACTTGGTTTTCAGCAGGGCCACAGGTCACAAGCATGGGAGCTCAACCCTGCTGAGGCCCATGGCTACCACCTTGGGGGCGCATGGACGTTTTCATGGACCTATTTGGCTTCATTTCCACCACACCCAGAATTGTAGCTGGAAGAAGCTCATTGGGCACTTGGAATCCTTCTGGGTGCCCTATAAAAAGGGGCCGATTATCAGAAGTCATCAGCCAGAGTCAGGAGGAAGAGGACAAAGCCTGAGTTGGAGTGGAGGTGGATGGACTGGTAGCACAAGGGACTGTGTTGTGTGGGTGATTTGTACATTGAGCTGGAACCTCTAAATAAACCCAGTGCTGGGTGCTAAACCTGTCTCCTGCCTGTCTCTATCAGGGTTAGGGCAGCTGTATGCACCCTGGGCTTCACAGCGGTCATTACAATAATAATGGAGAAGTTAATCTAAAGATGTGCTCCTCTCTCCCTATCCCTGTCTACATGTCTGGGTTCAAAGGTGCTGAAAGAGTTACTCCATAACCCCCCATTGCAAAGGCCAATATTGGAACCTGCACTCTGTCTGCAACCTGACCACCCCTATGGTGTCCACTGAAATGACCTGTCATCACCTCCAAGGGGTGAGTCTGGTACATCAGTGAGACAGGTGCCAGAGTCACCGAGAGGACACTTGCTCTCCAGTGCTAATGTGCCAACGTGGTGAACTGTCCGGGGGTGGGGGTGGGGGAGGTGGGGCGGACTCACAACCGGCTCTTAAATAAGACTTGCTAACGGCCGGCACTGTCGCCTTGCGCCTTAACATCCCCTCTCTGGTTTCAAGGGCACAGGATGCCACTCTTAAGAGCTGCCTGCTCTGTTACTTTTACTTCACAACAAGGAGCCCAGTGTGTGAGGGCTTAGAGGAAAGTGATAAAAAGAACAGACTTAAAGGCTATAAATATATTACAAGGACTTAAAGTAGATTATGTCAGGGTCAGATTGTTCTAGAATTTTAACTAGTATAAAGCTTTTAAAGACATCAGGAAATCTATTTTCTTTATTAGGTTAAGTTAATTGTTATTGCATGATGAACATCTGTAAACTGTACTAGGAGTACATTCCTTCAGATCTGTTCTCAATACTCGGTTTCTAGTCAAAGCAGGAGCCAAACCCTGGTTGTAATGTCACTCGTTCACATGGCATCTTCCCAAATATATTGGCATTTGACCAATTTAGACTCACCCATGAACCTATTGTGGGTAACCTCAGAATATCCCAGGGGAACATGTCAACTCCACTTGTTCTGGTTACAGAATCTGTGCTAACAAAGGCACCGCCAGGCTACCCTAGGCAGACCATAAGCAGATTCTCTAAAAAAGGGATCTTCTTCATTAATAAGATTTCAGTTATATTTGTAATTCATTTGACCGCTTTGTCAAAAAAGCCTAATTAAATCCCCTGTCATTCAATGTTGTATTACAATAAAAGGTGAAAACCCAATGGAGGTGAATACAAGTGCAAAGGCAGGATTAAACGACATCCCACCCAAGAGAAAGGGGGAGCCCTTTGCAAAGAATGGGAGTTGGAATGCAAGGATGGATGATGGACTGGCATCAGGATGGGTATGGGACCCTTATCTGGACAGGAGGACCAAACAAATTAGCAGTGGGGGAAGACTCCTATTTCAGAATAAGTATAAAATCACAAAAATATGACTGCTGATCATGTCTGTAGCTTAAGCAGGAGTTTGCATTTTCAGATTTGTATGGCAGCCAGTGGAAGGCGAACCAAACAGTCAACTGGAAACTTTGCATTGACACTTGAGAGCTCGTTCTGCCAGGCTGTAAGTGCAGGTACACACCACCGTCTCGCACATGTTTCATATTTATACATTTCCTGTTATAAGGGAGAGCGCGTGACTAGAAAATCATAGAAGATCATTAGGCGCAATTGTCGAAACCCAAGGAAGTGCCGTCTCCGTGTTGGATGTGCTGTACTTCTAGCTTTAAGAAAGGTCTCTTTTTCTAATGTGACAGCATGCAAATGAGTCCAAAAGAAACACTGATTTAAAAACGGCAACTATTGAGAAACACCTCTCAGAAAACAGAGGACCACTGTGTGATTTGTGAAGAAAACATTTTCATTTTCCAATTAAAGGACCTGAAACTAGAAATCAATGGCGAATGTGCTCATGGGAACTATGCATTCCACAACTTGCTCCCAACCTGAGCTGACCCTCAAATGTCCTCGTTACTAATCCTGTCCATCCTCGTCACACTCGATGCAAAGCTTAACATCTTTAACTCTGCCACCTCCAGCTCTGTCTCCTGATTTCTGGTCAGTGTCACCGTCTCCAACCCATATAACATAGCTGGTCTCACAACTGTCCCATGGACCTTTATATTTATGATAATGTAAGTAATGCTAATCCTGCCTACTAGACTATAATTAATGTCTATCTATCTATCTATCTATCTATCTATCTATCTATCTATCTATCTATCTATCTATCTATCTATCTATCTATCTAATTCTGCCTTCTTCTTCTTTCAGCTGTTTCCATTAGGGGTTGCCACAGTGGATTATCATCTCCATATATTTCTGTCTTCTGCATCTTGTTCTGCTTCACCCACCACCTGCATGTCCTCTCTCACCACATCCATAAACCTTCACTTAAGCCTTCCTCTTTTCCTCTTCCCTGGCAGCTCCATACTTAATATCCTTCTCCCAGTATACCCAGCATCTCTCCTCTGCACATGTCCAAACCAACGCAATCTCGCCTCTCTGACTTTGTCTCCCCACCTGAGCTGACCCTCTAATGTACTCCTTCTTAATCCTGTCCATCCTCGTCATACCCAATGCAAATCTTAGCATCTTTAACTCTGTCACCCCCAGCTCTGTCTCCTGCTTTCTGGTCAGTGCCACCATCTCCAACCCATATGACATAGCTGGTCTCACAACTGTCCTGTAGGCCTTTAATAATAATGATAATCCTGCCTACTAGACTAAAATGAATATCTATCTATCTATCTATCTATCTATCTATCTATCTATCTATCTATCTATCTATCTATCTATCTATCTATCTATCTATCTAATCCTGCCTTCTTCTTTCAGCAGCTCCCATTAGGGGTTGCCACAGCAGATCATCTTCTTCCAGATCTTTCTGTCCTCTCCATCTTGCTCTGTCACATCCATCACCTGCATGTCCTCAATCACCTCATCCATAAACCTTCCCTTAGCCCCTCTTCCCTGGCAGCTCTATCCTTAGCACCCTTCTCCCAATATACCCAGCATCTCTCCTCTGCACATGTCCAAACCAATGCAATCTTGCCTCTCTGACTTTGTCTCCCAACCATCCCACCTAAGCTGACCCTCTAATGTCCTTGTTCCTAATCCCATCCATCCTTGACACACCCAATGCAAATCTTAGCATCTTTAACTCTGTCACCTTCATCTCCGACATCTTCGTCTCCTGTTTTCTGGTCAGCTCCATGATCTATAAAGACAAGCTGCCCCCAGAAGGAGACATTTCAGTTGGGAGATGAGCCACCTGCTCTATGGAGCTCGGGCCCTGAAGCTTGACCGCTCTTCAACCATGGCCCATGGCTACAATTTGCTTGTGTTTACTTATCATGACATCAAGCACTTGTTAATTGGAATGAACTTATAATTTCAATAAAATAAGGTGGTCCTGTTAACACCCCAACATTTTATATTGACTCTTGCCATACCCTCGACCAACGACAATTAATAATTATTTTGGGGAAATCAGAAAAACAGTTGAGTGCAGCAAAACAGTACTTGATATAAAAAGTGACAGGCAAATTTTTGATCAGAAGGTCAAAATCCACAACATTCATCCATCCAAAATTGTTCAGGAAGCAAAATCTTCATTGTCCAGTGTAATGGATGCTAAAAAGCTCTGTGGGAATTCCAAGTCTCCATTTGGATGAGCAGACACAGTGTGATAAAACTGAAAGCAACCACCACATTATGTAGCAGGTGCCTTGACGAAGAGTTTAGTAGAAATGGCCACAAAGTGACCTAGGCCCTTGAACACGTGCCAGAATGGCAAAGTGTTCAAAACAAGGAGGCCACTTCGTTGCGGTGGTCCCTCTCATGACAAAATCAAGGGCACAAGCTTTTGTTGAGAGTCTTCTGCCCTCATCCTTTCTCAGCAGGAGGGCGTCTACCGCTGATACGTCTTTACGCTGCACCTCCCTGGTCTTTGAATCCGGCGGTCCAGGCTTGGGAGCAAAAATGGAAAGTGCACTGCATGACGATAAAAAGAGCTGGTGTGAAAAGTGCAGGCTGCTAATCTGACAAGTTGCGGCAGACAGGCCGTGATTACAGGAGCGGAGCTGTCCTCTGCTTCCTCTCTCTCAAACCATGGTGACGGGGAGTGGTCAGAGGTTATCTCAGGGGTCCTGGGAACGGCCAGTCAGTGATGTCACATCGGCTGCCACTTCCTAACTTGAAGTCAGCACTTAAGATACGTGATTCACCTTAAACCTCGAGTCTAGATCTTACAATGGCAATCTCTGCGGGGTGGCCATTATTAAGGTACTGTACTGAGCTCATGACAAAAGAGACAATTAGAACATTAAAAGAACCAAAGGTTCTCACGAGTACTTCTCTTGTTTAAAATGTGTGACATTACAGCCCTACCGCGAACTGCACAGGCGACTTATGAAACAAATAACAATTACTTTTATATACAGTGTTCTTACAGTAAGCAGCCTGCCAGGAAGCTTTATAATTATGGAATTATAGTACAACTAACTAACTGTGCTACCCGTCTAAGACGGATTGAAATCTAAATAATCAGCGTAGGCCTCAGTGTTAATGTTTGCAGTGCATCAGCTATTGGAATGTGTTTTACAGTGCATGTAGTAATAAAATGCATTGCATTTGTCATTCAGGGTGGCACGGTGGCACTGTGGTAGACTGCTGCCTTGCAGTAAGGAGCCCAAGTTTGGTGTCCTGGGTCTTCCCAGCATGGAGTTTGTATGTTTTTCCTGTGTCTGTTTCCTCCTGACTCCCCGGTTTCCTTCCACAGTTAGGTGGACTGGTGATACTAAACTGGCCCTAGCGTATGGTTGGAGTGTATGTGGACTGGCACTCTGTCTGGGGTTTGTTCCTACCTTGTACCTTATGCTAGCTGGAATTGGCTCCAGCATCCCCTGCAGTCCCATTCAGGACAAAGGGGTTTAGAAATGCATTTTTCATTCCAACAAACAGTTGTAGTAAGAATGTGCATCACTACAAATGTTTCTGATGCGCCATCTGTTGGAATGACAAGTACAATGCACATGTCTGTGTTATATCCTATTTGGTATGGCATTCATTAAAGCAGTGTTAATGTTTGTGTTGTACCATCTATGGCAATGACAAATGCAAAGCTTTTTATTACAACAAATGTTTGTGATGCACCATCTGTTGGAATGCATAGACATAGCAACCGGATAGACCCACAGATACACAAACATCAGACTCTAACCCTTTTATAAAGGTGGACATTTTTTTCCATATTCTTTTACAACTGGAGCATGCCAGGGTGGTGCAGTGCTTAGTGCGCCAGTCTACTCCTTGTCTGTGAGAAACTTGCATATTCTTTCCTTTACTACATTTTTTT
This sequence comes from Polypterus senegalus, assembly GCF_016835505.1. Taxonomy (NCBI): domain Eukaryota; kingdom Metazoa; phylum Chordata; class Cladistia; order Polypteriformes; family Polypteridae; genus Polypterus; species Polypterus senegalus. The sequence goes on along the minus strand of NC_053165.1, from coordinate 16,550,532 downwards.
TCTTCTCCTAAGTGCTCTGGTTTTACTTCCCTATGCCAAAATGGGCACATCCCCTTTAACCATTGGAAAAACTGGGCTTAAAAAACGAGGTTGCCCATCTGGTCCCTGAATTGATGCCATGGTGATGTTAAGATGATGACCTTGTACCAGCTGAGTCTCAAGCTAGCAGGTGAAAGAGGAAGAGGTACAATTTGCAGGGAGACAAAGATTTAGTTATAAATGTTTATCTTAAAATTTCAAAGTTATGTGACAACTTGGTCAATTCAGTTCACAAAGTTTCTTCAAAGAGGTTCCACTGACAGCTAACACTTACAAGGATGTCCATATGAAATTTCCCATTAGGGTGTTTGTATTTCTAATCTGTCCAGGAGTTTGAGAACGCAGCGTCATCTCAAACTCCACTTCTGCGGTCATTCCTCTTACAACAACAAGAGACACCCCAGGCACTGACCCTGTAAACGAGACATAGGGGTCATGTGTCATGTAAAGAGGTCACCGCTGGACTGTTTATAAATGACATCCTTCCTCATAAAAACAAGGCAGACAAGTGACAGCAGAAGGGTCGTTGTAGGGGGGTGGGTGGCACAGGCAGAGAGAGAAAGTAAAGTCAAGTCAAACAGGCACTCAGATCCTGTGGATTGTGGACATTTAGTTTTGCTTATTTGTTGACGTGCTTTTTCTTATAATTCCTTGCATCTTTTATTGTCCACCACACCTCTTCACCACTTCAAGAAAAGAAATGGCATTCCTATGCGATGTCTGAAGCATAATCTACAAGTGGTCTCATGGCCGCCACCCTTGTTCACATTACAATAGAGCCTTTCATGGTGAGTGCCCCCTTAATGCACGTTACATGAGTACTAGGAGTCTCATGGATGTTATGTATTTGTGTAATCAGCGCTCTCACAGATTAACTGAGTCAGTCAGAATGTTTTGTGTGAGGTTCAAGTGGAATTTGAGCCTGAGGCCTCCAATCCAGTCCCGAAGCCACTGGAATCCAGGCGACCCCATTGAGGAGCTTGGCCTCCAGATGCTCAAAAGCGAGACGGCCAGTTATCAGACGTATCATAACATAACATGGCAATTCTCAGCCCACCTAGCCTAATTCTTGGCTGCCGGGACCAGAGCTGACAGTATCAAGGATGGGCAGGGGCCAACCCGAGTCAGTGGCAAGGTCAGTTATCAGACATGCATTGATTTGTTTTGTAGTTCTGATGAGAGTGAAGAAGAGAATGAGTGCCACTCTTGAAGAGGAGATGAGCAATACAGACTGGCAGAAGGCAGGAGCGGAAATGCCTCATCTGTTTCCTTGCATCGGGAAGGCAACACACTTCCTGAAGCGGAGGGCTTACACATGCCACCCGTTAGGGAAACTGGGGGGAATGCCGATCAGAGCGGAAATGAGAACGGCATGCAAAATGCTACAATTACAAATAAAAGGCATGGGGATTGATTCATTTCATATTGAGTTAAGGATTTCCAGAGGATTGTTCAGTCATCCTTTTTGCTGTTCATAGAATCTGGATTGAATAATCTTTTTCTTTTTTTTTAACTCTTGTACTCAAATCCGATTAGTAAGTAAATAGAGATGATGGCAGGGCGAGCGGGTGATCAAACACTGAGGTCTGAACCTGGCAGGACCCCTCAGCTCCTAAAAAGTCACCTCCTTCCATATAATATCCTCTCAGGCCAGCAGATGATAAACCTTTCTATTGTCATGCGTACGCGCCCTTCTGGGCTCACCTGAAGTGAGTAATACCACCCCAGGACGGGAGGGGGCGCTGCCACTAACAGACCTGTCTCCTTCTTCCCTCACAGCCTGAAGAGACCGCCCCTTGAGGGAACCAAACCAAAAGAAGCCACGCCCCTTCTGGTCTGCAGCACACAAAAGCAGAGTGGCCACAGATGGATGGCGTTGTATTTTAATGTGGAGCCGCCTCCTGTGCTGATTCAAGCCTGAAACCAGTTTCCCAAACATCCGACTAAGAGGACTATTCTCTGTTTAAATCTGCAAATCTAAGTGCTTCATTTTCATTGTTTTTTTTGACATTTTTGTTCTAGTTAAACAAGGTTTTGTTGCCCTGTTGGCCCCCCAATCACCCTATCTTGTCCTGTACCATCATTTCACCCCATTACATTATGTACAGTTGCTCTTGAAAGTTTGTGAACCCTTTCGAATCCAAGGGGACGTCCACATAAACACCTGGTTGTGCCAGACAGAGGGTCATTTCCGGAGGGTGGGACCACATGTCTCCCTGGGGGGTTACCAGCCAGGATCCCAAGCTACTGTATTTTGTCATGTGTACCAGTGCATGCTCCCCAGCCTGACCTGATCTTATCTGTTCGGGTCTCAATACAAGTGGTTTGTTGTGTGGTGGGTGCGGCAACTCACTATCAGCGCCTGCTCCCAAGCCAGGCACAAGTCTCTGGTGTACACTTAATCAGAAATTAGCAAAGAAATTATAGCAAATACAGTTGTGCTTGAAAGTTTGTGAACCCTTTAGAATTTTCTATATTTCTGCATAAATTTGACCTAAAACATCATCAGATTTTCACTCAAGTCCTAAAAGTAGATAAAGAGAAACCAGTTAAACAAATGAGACAAAAATATTATACTTGGTCATTTATTTATTAAGGAAAATGATCAAATATTACATATTTGTGAGTGGCAAAAGTATGTGAACCTCTAGGATTAGCAGTTAGTTTGAAGGTGAAATTAGAGTCAGGTGTTTTCAATCAATGGGATGACAATCAGGTGTGAGTGGGCACCCTGTGTAATTTAAAGAACAGGATCTATCAAAGTCTGCTCTTCACAACACATGTTTGTGGAAGTGTATCATGGCACGAACAAAGGAGATTTCTGAGGACCTCACAAAAAGAGTTGTTGATGCTCATCAGGCTGGAAAAGGTTACAAAACCATCTCTAAAGAGTTTGGACTCCACCAATCCACAGTCAGACAGATTGTGTACAAATGGAGGAAATTCAAGACCATTGTTACCCTCCCCAGGAGTGGTCGACCAACAAAGATCACTCCAAGAGCAAGACGTGTAATAGTCGGCGAGGTCACAAAGGACCCCAGGGTAACTTCTAAGCAACTGAAGGCCTCTCTCACATTGGCTAATGTTCATGTTCATGAGTCCACCATCAGGAGAACACTGAACAACAATGGTGTGCATGGCAGGGTTGCAAGGAGAAAGCCACTGCTCTCCAAAAAAAAACATTGCTGCTCGTCTGCAGTTTGCTAAAGATCAAGTGGACAAACCAGAAGGCTATTGGAAGAATGTTTTGTGGACGGATGAGACCAAAATAGAACTTTTTGGTTTAAATGAAAAGTGTTATGTTTGGAGAAAGGAAAACACTGCATTCCAGCATAAGAACCTTATCCCATCTGTGAAACATGGTGGTGGTAGTATCATGGTTTGGGCCTGTTTTGCTGCATCTGGGCCAGGACGGCTTGCCTTCATTGATGGAACAATGAATTCTGAATTATATCAGAGAATTCTAAAGGAAAATGTCAGGACATCTGTCCATGAACTGAATCTCAAGAGAAGGTGGGTCATGCAGCAAGACAACGACCCTAAGCACACAAGTTGTTCTACCAAAGAATGGTTAAAGAAGAATAAAGTGAATGTTTTGGAATGGCCAAGTCAAAGTTCTGACCTTAATCCAATCGAAATGTTGTGGAAGGACCTGAAGCGAGCAGTTCATGTGAGGAAACCCACCAACATCCCAGAGTTAAAGCTGTTCTGTAAGTTGGAATGGGCTAAAATTTCTCCAAGCCGGTGTGCAGGAATGATCAGAAGTTACTGGAAATGTTTAGTTGCAGTTATTGGGGGGTCACACCAGATACTGAAAGTAAAGGTTCACATACTTTTGCCACTCACAAATATGTAATATTCGATCATTTTCCTTAATAAATAAATGACCAAGTATAATATTTTTGTCTCATTTGTTTAACTGGTTTCTCTTTATCTACTTTTAGGACTTGAGTGAAAATCTGATGATGTTTTAGGTCATAATTATGCAGAAATATAGAAAATTCTAAAGGGTTCAGAAACTTTCAACTTTTATTTGCTATAATTTCTTTGCTAATTTCTGATTAAGTGTACACCAGAGACTTGTGCCTGGCTTGGGAGCAGGCGCTGATAGTGAGTTGCCGCACCCACCACACAACAAACCACTTGTATTGAGACCCGAACAGATAAGATCAGGTCAGGTTGGGGAGCATGCACTGGTACACATGACAAAATACAGTAGCTCGGGATCCTGGCTGGCAACCCCCCAGGGAGACATGTGGTCCCACCCTCCGGAAATGGCCCTCTGTCTGCCACAACCAGGTGTTTATGTGGACGTCCCCTTGGCCTGGTCCAGCCACTTGGGTCTTCAGCAATGAGGGTCTTGCGAGCCAGATCACCCTTGGAGTTACAATGCTGTAACTGACGCTCCCTCACAATGCAGGTCATGTGCCTCATTCAGGACTCCGTGAACACAACACAAAGTCAAACCAGTGGTACCCAAGGCTTCTCTGAAGAGAAACACAGTACTGAAGGAGTCCAGTCTTCATCTCAGGTCACTGGATAGCGTCCGTTTCTCACAACCATATAGCAAGACAGGAAGCATCAGGACTCTAAAGACTTGGACCTTTGTTCTATTGCAGAGATATTGGGAGCGCCACACACCCAGTGACCTCATGAACCCCCATGCTCTCCCAATCTGTCTATTGACTTCATAGGAAGACTCACCAGAGACGTGAAGGTCATTAAACCTCTCGACATGGTCGACACTCTCTCTGCAGACACACACACAGCTGATGGCCGTGCCCAAGAGCTTGGTTTTAATCCAGGAAACTCCCAAGCCCAGACACTCAGACTCCTCACTTAGTCTCTCGAGAGCTCTGATCAGAGCCTCCGTTGATGCCATGCAGATCACAGCATCGTCAGCAAAGTCAAGATCCGTGAATCTTTCTTCACCAACAGATGCCCCACAGCGGCTGGACCCCATGACCCTGCCCAAAACCCAGTCCATACAAGCATTGAACAGTTTAGGAGCAAAAATACACCCCTGACGAACCCCAGAATCAACTGGGAAAAACGCAGAGGTTCTGCCTCCACTCTGCACAACCCTGACAGTACCAGTGTACAGGCCGGCCATGACATCCAGCAACCTTAAGGGGATCCCGTGACGTCTCAGGATGTCCCACAGGGGCAGCTCAATCTACTGAGTGGAATGCTTTATGAAAATCGACAAAGGTTGCAAAGAAACTCTGCCGATATTCGAGTTTGCACTTGATGAGAACCCTCAGTGCCAGGATGCGGTCGATGGTATGTGTAAAACCGGATGGCTCCAGTCGCTGGTAGGTGAGCAAGTGATCACAGATCCCCTATTGAGGACGACCCTAGTAAGGACCTTACCCGGCACCGAGAGTAGTGTTATCCGCCTGTAGTTGCTGCAATCCAGGCGATCACCCTTTCTTTTCCAGATAGGGACGATAGGTCCCATTTTCCAGTCAATTGGGATGATGCCAGTCTCCCAAATGGAAGCAAAGATAGCTTACATTGCCAGGAGGACAGCCTTACCACCAGCCTGGAGAAGTTCACCCCGGATACCACAGTCTTCCTTTTCCTTCCCTTTACTGAACAGCGTGAGGTTTTTTATGGGAGCTGGAGTGCCAATCCTGCCACCAACCCCCAAGTTTGGAGGACCTGCTTGGAGGGCTGGATTCAGATTAGCGTCATGAGCAGGATGAAGCAGTCGCAGGTTAAGGGCCCAATGGAGTAAATGTGCATAGGGCTTTAAGAAAAACACAATAGGAATACCAACATAGTGTCCACCCATCCATCTGCCTGTTGGTTCATCTGTGCTTCTATCCATTTATCCTTTCTTCCATACTTTTTATTGCATATTTTCACCAGCATAAATCATAATATTTACTGTAACTGAAGATCTGATGAATGTCCGGTCACTCTGAATGAAGTGTCACTAATAAGAATCGGAATTGTGAGCAGAAATTAGGAATCCAATCTCAAAACAAACATAAGAATAACATAAGACTGGAAGGTACTGGAAATCTCCAGGCTATTGACATTCCACATTTGGGCTGAGCAATTTTGCAGAGTTAATGGGTCACTTAATATCAGCACAGGCGGGCACTAAACAATTTCGCCGACCATGAATTCAGCCCAAAAGAAGTGAAGTAATGTGGTGCATAGGGGTAAAAGTTCAGAGGGGCCGAGAACTGGCTTACCAGCCTAAAACAGGTTTGAGAACAGGACAATCTGGCCTTTCATCCCTCTCTGTAATGCTTGGTGACCTGCTCTGTGCACACGGAAATAAGCCCTCATTGTGTTTACTTAATTACCTGAATGGCCCAATAAAACCTTCAAATTATGAGTGTCGGAACAATTCCTTGAGTAGGAGCTCACTCAACATGGCTTCATTAGTCTGAAAAGGCCTCATTAAGCTGGGCTGTAACCCATGTGCCTGAGAAGCTTACAGTAAAGCAGGTCTTGGTGGCTTGAAAACGTCTGCTGCCTGCCTCAATAGAGATGTGCCGCCACACTCAGCACTTCACAAACAGCAGAACCAGCTCAAAATGGACTCAGTTTATACCTTGGGGTTACTCTTGGACTCTACCTAGATAGATAGATAGATAGATAGATAGATAGATAGATAGATAGATAGATAGATAGATAGATAGATAGATAGATGAAAGGCACTATATGATAGATAGATAGATAGATAGATAGATAGATAGATAGATAGATAGATAGATAGATAGATAGATAGATGAAAGGCACTATATGATAGTATATAATAGATAGATAGATAGATATAGATAGTATAGAGGCAGATAGATAGATAGATAGATAGATAGATAGATAGATAGATAGATATGAAAGGCACTATATAGATAGATAGATAGATAGATAGATAGATAGATAGATAGATAGATAGATAGATAGATAGATAGATAGATAGATATTAGTTTTAGTATAGTAGGCAGGATGAGATAGATAGATAGATAGATAGATAGATAGATAGATAGATAGATAGATAGATAGATAGATACTTTATTAATCCCAAGGGGAAATTCAAATATCACCTTGCAAGCCAGAAATGATTTATTAAGTCAAGGGTCATGTGATGAAAGGCACCATATAATAAAACAAAAATCAATCGTTTGGACTTTATTAAACTGTAGGCTTTAACTTTATATGATTTGAAAATGAGGCCCTACTTTATCGATCAATCAATCAATCAGTCTTTAATGTTCGAGTTCTGCCTTAACTCACTGAATCTGCTTTATTCATGGCAGTGTGGCAGAAGCCCTGAGGCTTCTGTAGCACTGCAATCAAAGCCATCAAAGCCTTTGGGTGGGTAGTGGTACGTTAGAGAGGACATTCGCTCACACACTTGTGCTAATTATGCTAAACGGATTGAGGTGTAAGCTGGTCCAAAGATGGAAGAATGGATGGGAATTTCCAAAGGATACACAGTTCAGTAGCTGATGACAGTTTCTCCACTGGCTACCCTAATATTTTTTGATTCTGTTATTGTAGGAACAGATCGTTTCTGTGAAAGGCAAAAAAAAAAAAGTCAGAATTTGTTTTTTTATGGATGGGGGGCTGTGTGGGTTCTATGGGGACTGAAGGGAGACACCGCAGTTATTGCTCTTGTCCAGGGGTGTCGAACTCCGGTCCTGGAGAGCACCAGTGGCTGCAGGTTTTCATTCTAACCACCTTCTTAATTAGTGACCTGTTTTTGCTGCTAATTAACTTCTTTGGCCTTAGTTTTAATTAACTTGACTCAGACCCTGTAGTTCTTTCTATTTCCTTAATTAAAAGCCAAGCAATAATGAGACACAAAACGAGCAAACAGGTGACCAGCTAACCACATTATCTGAACATAAAGAAAGGTGATGGTCTCGATAAGGTTGATCTCTCAGGTCAATAATCAGAAACAGAAAATCAACAGTTTGGGAAATGTCTGCTGTGGCAGAATGAGAGCAGCGACAAGCCATGGAATTAAGTAATGGGTTTAATTAACAGCAAGAATCGGCTTCTCATTAAAAAATTGGTTGGAGTGAAATTGGGTGGAGTTTGAAACCCCAGTTTAGCTGGTCATCTGTTGGCTTGTTTCACATCTCAGTTCTGTTTGGCTGCCATTTAATGAAGAAAAGAATCAATTGAGAGGAGTGAATCCATAAAAACAGGGCTATTAAAATGAAGGTAAAAGGAGTTACTTAACAGCGAAAACTGGTCACTGATTAGGAAAAGGGTGAGAAAGAAAACCTGCAGCCACTGCGACCTCCAGGCTTTGGAGTTCGACACCCGTGCTCTAGTCTTACAGCACTAATAAGAACCTGATATGATTTATAATATGGTCACCACATATGTGATTTTTGCTCTCTAATACTTGTGTATTTTGGCCTTCTCTCTTATCCCGGAACAAGTATGGCAAGCCAAATTATCATTTAGAGATATCTTTAAAACATTTAAAGATATCTCTAAATTATAATTTGGCTTGCCATAAAACAAGTGGACTGTTGACTCTAAAATGGCCCTGTGTGACTAAGTGTAGGTTTCTACCGCCATCCATCCACCTGAGTTTGATTTCTGACATTTTAGCTGAGTGAATCCAGCAATTCAGTTCACTTCAATTCATTTTGTATTGCGCTCTTCCCTGAGAGCAGGTACAGATCGCTGTGATAGGTGAAATACAAGTCTACATTTTACAAATGACTAAATACAGAATTGGTACACATAAGGACACAGGTTTGTTCAAACACACAGAAAATAAAGTTGAAACTGATTAACCTACATGGAAACCAAGTGTATCTGTCCATTAACTGAGTGTTGAACTGTGGCCAGCTGACAATTAAAGGGAGTCCAACAAACAGGTGAACAGATGCACTCAAACTGTGTGGGGTGAACAAGCTGCTGCCCTACAGTATCGGGCATGGGGCCGATCAGCCAAAATGTGGAGGATGCGTGTTGTCTCAGGGCTCAGGTGCTCTGGTCAACTTCTTACATCCTCTAGGAGAATGTCCTAAAAATGTATTTTATTTCTTACCATCCTTGCACTTAAAGTAAACATTATCTATCTATCTATCTATCTATCTATCTATCTATCTATCTATCTATCTATCTATCTATCTATCTATCTATCTATCTACATGCTGGGTATCTCTGGCACTGCCCTCCAGTGGTTCAAGTCCTATCTGCCAGTTTGTTAGTCTTGGCAACACCAGATCCAGCTCAGCGCCAGTCATGCAAGGAGCTCCTCAGGGCTCTGTCCTCGGCCCTCTTCTCTTCTGTATTTATATGCTTCCCCTTGGCCATATTATTCATAGCTTTGGACTGGGCTATCATTTTTACGCAGACGATACTCAACTCTACTTCAATGTTAAAAGTGGAACGTCATCAAAGCTTTCTCAGCTCACAACCTGCCATACTGAAATTAATACCTGGATGGAGCAGAACTCTTTAAAATTAAATTGCAACAAAACTGAACTCCTGAAAATCGGGACTAAAGTGCAACTTAATAAAATGAGCTCCTTCTCAGTCCCTCTTGGCGGTGATCTCAACAGACCTGCCTCTACTGCAAAGAATCTTGGTGTCATTTTTGATTCCTCCCTCTCATATTCCGCCCACATAAACCACATTAAGAAACTTTCCCCTCCGTAACATATCCCGTGTTTGCTCCTTCCTCTCCTTTTCTAATGCTGAGAAACTTGTCCATGTTTTTATAACATCCCGCTTCGATTATTGTAACTCGCTGCTGGCAGGTGCCCCTTCTAATCTTATATCACAGCTCCAGTTTATTCACAACTCGGCTATAAGAGTCCTTACTCGAACCAGCAGCAGCAAGCACATCACACCCATCCTGCTCCATCTTCACTGGCTCCCTGTGTCTTACAGAATCGAATATAAAATCCTACTAATAACCCACAAAGCCTTAAATAACCTCGCACCAAACTACATCAGTGACCTTCTCCATCACTATGTGCCTGCCTGCCCACTAAGGTCCTCTGATTCTGGTAATCTTGTTGTGCCCCACACTAACCTGCACTCCATGGGTGATTTCAGGGCCTTCAGCTGTATAGCACCCAGACTCTGGAAAGACCTTCCAAAATTAATCAGATCAGCTGACTCCATGAATTCTTTTAAAAAACAACTTAAAACTCATCTGTTCAGGAAGGCTTTTAGCTCTACTTGACTTCATTACCCTTCTCTCAGTTTACCTCTCTGTCAAGATGCTCATGTCACCTGTATGTGTGTGTGTGCGAGACCATCAATTATGTTGTCTGTTAGGCTTTTTCTCTGAGTTCACTGTTGTAATCTTCTTTATTTATTTATCTGGTTTGTACAATGCTATATACTGTATACCCTGTCGTTCTTTCTTAAAACCTGTGAAGTGCCTTGAGCATGGGAAAGGCGCTATATAAATAAAATGTATCTATCTATCTATCTATCTATCTATCTATCTATCTATCTATCTATCTATCTATCTATCATTATGATTATTATTATTATCTGTCCATCAGAACACACACTTCTTATCATGTTATCAGAATGATAGCAGGTAGATTGATGGATGTGATTCAATTTTCCAGTAAAGGCCATCACAATCTGGTTAACTTCTGCCAGCTGTGCCTCTATGAGCAGAATGGCCAGGCGGTGCCCTTTAACTTCGGGAGTTGCTTCTAGCAGTTGTTCATTTGCACATACAGTATCTGCTCTCTTTGGTTTTCTTTAACTGGTGCTGAGTGCTGTTAACCAGCCGGCAGAGATTACTGATGAACTCCTATCAACTGTCGTAAATAACTCTCTCTAATTCTGGGAATTGTCACTATCCTGTCTACAATAAGATTCTTCATTTTTGTATGAGGTACATTTATAGTCCAACATATGAATCAAAAAGATGGAAAAGGAAAAAAGAGAGTTTCTGCTTTATCTCATCAAAAAACGATCATTCATTGTGTAGAGTGACAATTCATATTTTGCTCCTAATTTAGTTAGAAAAAGTTTCTCTTGATTATAACAAACGCCTTCATCAGTCTGTGCTTGAAATGGGAGAAAAAAAAAAGAAAGAAATGCAGCTAATTGTATCTGAAATGTTGTATGTCACTTTGGATAAAGGAGACAGCTAAATAAGTAAATAATAATAATAATAATAATAATAATAATAATAATAATAATATATTTAACTAGCTAGGTAATTATATAGCTTCATTTCTTGCTTGATAAAATTCCTTTGGTTCATTTGTCATTATTTGTTTTCCCAAAGATTAAAACCAAGAGTTTTCCTGATTTAACTCCTTCTTTCATATTATCATTTTACTATTATTATCATTATTATTGTTGTTGTTTTCTTCTTCTTCTTCTTCTTCTTCTTATTATTATTAAGAATCTTCTTCTTATTATTATTAATAATAATCTTCTTATTATGATAATTATTAATAAGAATATTCTTCTTATTATTATTAAGAATCTTCTTCTTCTTATTATTATTATTAATAAGAATCTTCTTCTTGTTATTATTACTGTTACTATTATTATTGTTATTATTACTGTTTTTACTTATTTATTTAATCATCTTTGGTTAATTCCACAATTCCAATTTTAGTTTTTTTTTTTTTCACAATTTCACCATTTCAGTCATTTTTTACTATTAAATAAATCCCTTTTAAACTTAATTTTAATGCTTAATTTATTTCAGATAAATGTAAAAGCACTTTTTCTTTATTCTCAGTACACACCGTACTGTTCAGCTCATTTTAAAGACAAGGTCAATGAAAACGTCAGCCCCAACTTCAATGTAAATGCTTTTTTTTTTCATTTTCTTTTTCGTGGCGAGTTGTTTTATTTGCCTTCACTGTATTTCGTTTGCCATTTTGTAACAATTATAGATTCTAAGGCTGCCATGTTATACTTTCTCTGTGGCTGCCATTGTAATAATAATAATAATAATAATAATAATACATTTTATTTATATAGCGCCTTTCCCATGCTCAAGGCACTTACAGAATATAAGACAGAACGGCAGGGTATACAGTATATAGCGTTGTACAAACCAGATAAATAAATAAAGAAGATTAAGACAGTGAATTCAGAGAAAGCCTAACAGACAGCATAATCGATGGTCTGGCGCACACACACACACAGGTGACATGAACATCTTGACATAGATGTTGTGTCTTTTTCTTGCCAATTGTTGTGTAGCCTTAAAAATGTAACTTGACAATTCTGTTTTATTGTATATTTCTTACCTTTTCCGTTGTATTTATGGTAAGGAGTGGCTGTAGTGTTGCGCTATAGCTCTGCTTCTAAACTGATTTCTTCCTAACATTTGCCTTCTTGTTTTTCTTAAACACTTTGAAAGCAGGCAGCACGGTGGCACAGTGGTAGCGCTGCTGCCTCACAGTAAGAAGACCCGGGTTCGCTTCCTGGCTCCTCCCTGCGTGGAGTTTGCATGTTCTCCGGGTGCTCCGGTTTCCTCCCATGGTGCATTGGCAATCCTAAATTGTCCCAAGTGCTTGGTGTGTGGGCTGGCGCTGTTCCTGCCTTGCGCCCTGTGTTGGCTGGGATTGGCTCTAGCGGACCCCTGTGACCCTGTGTTAGGATATAGCGGGTTGGATAATGACTAACTGACTTTAAAATCATTGCTAATCAACTCAGGCCCCTTCTCTTGTCCAGATGTAACACCTGACTACTGCACCCTACTACTACCAGGACACTCATAAAGTTTTCCGTTAAGTTTGGCTTTGTCACAATCTAATTCTACTTAGACGTGGAGTGTTCTGTCAAGCTGACATGTACATAACAACACACTGCCTACAAATTTAACAAGCTTGTAAAGCACACTGAATGAACTGACACAAAAAAGATGAAGAGCTGGGGGTCTTAAAAGCAATGCAAATAAGAGCTTGTAGCGGACCGCCATTCGTAGGTGTCATTCAACAACAGCTCTCCATCATAGCCCCCGGACTTGCTCCTGGCCAGCTCCCATTACCAATTCCCTCTGTCAAGAGAATGGGCCCTGGAGGCCGAAGCACAGTACATTTACAAATGAAAACCTCTTAAGTATGAAGACATCGACATGCGGAGGTGTTACATGATGCTCTGTTAGAAATGATGGACCAGATTTGTTGCTACATGTTTCTCATTTTTCCCCAAATGGCCAAAGTGGCTGTCTGACTGCTCTGAGACCAAACAAACGGGCCTGCGAGTTCAGGAGCTACTCTCTACGCACCTTAGCCATGTTTGTAATTGACAGATTTGCTCAAAGCGGTCACAAACGATATCTGTATTTACTTTACATAAATCGTTTGCAACGAGTGCAGAATGCAGCTGCTAGAATCCTAACTAGGAAAAAAAAAATCCCAGCACATTTCTCCAGTTTTGATGTCACTACACTGGTTACCTGTGTCATTCAGAATTGACTTTAAAATACTGCTTATGGTTTACGAAGCCTTAAATCATCTCGCTCCATCTTATATATCGGAATGTCTGACACCTTATATCCCAAACCGTAACCTTAGATCTTCAAATGAGTGTCTGCTTAGAATTCCAAGAACAAAACTTAAAAGTGGGGAGGCGGGCGGCCTTCTGCTGTTATGCACCTAAAATCTGGAATTAGGAATACGTCAGGCTAATACAGTGGAGCACTTTAAAAAACTGCTGAAAACACATTACTTTAACATGGCCTTCTCATAACTTCACCTTCATCTAATCCTGATACTCTGTTTATTCAATTCATTATCATAACTATTCATGATGGCTCTATGCTTCTTACCTTGAGGTACAATGGATGTTGGGGCACTTTACATAAACATCCCCCATGATGATGGCATACTGGCACACGAAACGTGCCTAAAACAACCTGATCTACCCACAGAGTCAGTTATACAAATGGTAGAATTCAGTCTGACACACATTCTTATTCTTATTTGGACCGGACCTCTACTGCAATGGGCTCACCTCACGATGCAAGCCTGTTATGGCTTAATTGGAGGAGGATTTTATGTCAACGTGCATCTTAAAAACGTTGCTGAAAACTCATTACTTTAACATGGCTTTCTCCCAGATTCATCTTAATTAAATCCTGATGCTCTGTATATTCAATTCATTACCATAACTATTCTTGGTGACACTAAAATCCATACTGACTCCTACTCTCTCTTCTGTTTCTTTTCCCAGTTTTCTGTGGTTTGCACCACCACCATCTACTCAAAGCATCATGATGTTCCTACATTGATGGATTAAAAGCCAGAAGTCTACATGACCACCATCATCAAGTCCTTCCAAGAGAACCCTAAATACAAAGAGGACTGTTTCATTTATGTCAGGTAGAATGCCCAGAGGGGGCTGGGTGGTCTCGTGGCCTGGAACCCCTGCAGATTTTATTATTGCTCTCCAGCAGTATGGAGTTTTTTCTTGTTTTTTCTGTCCTCCCTAGTCATCGGACCTTACTCTTATTCTATGTTAGTCAGTGTTGTCTTATTCTAATTCTTACTTTGTCTTTTATTTCTTTTTCTTCATCATGTATAGCACTTTGAGCTACATTATTTGTATGAAAATGTGCTATAGAAATAAATGTTGTTGTTGTTGTTTACCAGAGCCTTTATCTTCACCCATGTTGACAGTTTTGCTCTTTAATTTGAACAAGTAGTATTCACATTGTAATCATGGAGGTAAGTCAATTTACACGTACAGTACTATACTGTACATGCAGAAGATAACCAGCTGGGCCTTTTCCATTGTCAGGGTTGGATGCCACCATTTCTGTCACAAAGGTGTTTGAGTCTGTCAGACTTCATCTGTTCTGCTACACCTTGTTGCTTATGTTATTCAGTATTTTTGTAAATTTTGCAAATAAATGGATTTAAATGAAGAAAAGAATTGATTTATTTGTGAAACTTTTTCTTTGCATTATTGCACAAATTTCTCATTAGACATACATCAGTATTGGGCCCAGATATACAAAGGCTGTAATCCTAAGCAATATAAATGCAAATTTCACGTGCTTTGAGAAAAGGCAACAAGTAAATAATGGTGATAGAAGGAGGCTCGCTCTAAAGTTAGATTTCTTATTTTTCAATCTCATAAAGTGATCTATCTATCTATCTATTTAATCCAGCCTACTATACTAAATTAATATCTATCTATCTATCTATCTATCTATCTATCTATCTATCTATCTATCTATCTATCTATCTATCTATCTATCTAATCCTGCCCACTATACTAAATTAATATCTATCTATCTATCTATCTATCTATCTATCTATCTATCTATCTATCTATCTATCTATCTATCTATCTATTTAATCCTGCCCACTATACTAAATTAATATCTATCTATCTATCTATCTATCTATCTATCTATCTATCTATCTATCTATCTATCTATCTATCTATCTATCTAATCCTGCCTACTATACTAAAATTCTCTTCTCTCACACAAGTGTAATCCAATGCAGAATTGTGAATGACCAGTCTATCCCTGCATCATCAATCATAATCATAATGCAGCAACCAACCCAGGACTGGGCCCATCCATGTACCCCCCAATTGCTCAGACATGGTCATTTTATACTCATCAATTAACCAAACTCACACACTTCTTTGGGATGTGGGAATAAAATTAAAGTACCTGTGAAAAATCCATGTTGAAATGGAGAGAATGTGCAAACTCCCATCAATTTAAATTATGCTAAATCCAACAAGCTTTTGTCCCAGTGTCTGTTTACTCAACAGTTTGGACAAAACTGAATTTGCTCATTTCATTTATGTTTAGCATGAGAAGAAGTAATAGAAGTGTATTGTTAAAAAAAAAAAAAAACAACACACCTGATGATGAGTGAGGTAATCTGCTCTGAAAACTGGTGCTGGAAGGCAGACCCTACAAAGCTCTTCCTCTGTAACAATTGACCAGATTAGTGACCAAACTAAGGCACACAGCTCTTCGGGTCTTTCTTTGGAGCTTTTGTTTGAAAAGGTGGGTGCTTTATTTCCACAGGTGGGAAAAGTGTCACACAAAGAACAAAAAAAGAAGAAATGCAAATGATGAGCCACTTCACACCCTACACAAAGCCCTGCTTTAATGTGGATCATCAGATTTGCAGCTGAATGAATGGGACCACTGGCTCAGCGAGCAAAATGAATATCAACTTGCCTCTCTCATCATAGAAACATGCTATTGATTAATAGATGAACAGTTTGCAAATATCATTAAACGCCACTCCTGACATACCAAACAGACCCCATTAAAACACTGCCTCGGGTCGTACTTTGATGGGCTGGACTTGTCAGTCTGCTGCTTGTAGATGACTTGAAAAGCTCAGCATTGGCTGGAAAATTAACTCTCACATTCTCCCCCTCCCTATTCTTGAAAAAAAAAGAGAGAAAGAGCGGGTGGATGGCTTACTTTGAAGACACAGGAAGCCCCTTTCTTCATGACTTTACTTGCGAGTCAGAGGTTAGACATCATTCCTCAGGGGTGTTTCGTGTCTGTCAGCCCATCAGCTTTTATATTCTCTGAGTGCCACATCTGCCCACTGGAGAGACAGAGCAGCATGAAGGAGAGACACCGAGGATCAATTTTCAATTATTGCTTCAGTGATATGACACACATTGGTGAAGATAAATAAATGAGATTTGAAGCTTGCTAGAAAGTGTCTCCAATGAAGTCATCTGCAGATATGCTGGTCTTTATACCTGATTCATAAATTATTAAATTTAATCTTTTATGTGTGTTTTTCATTTTCTGGGTTACATTCCTGAGTGTGTCGTGGCCTCTGTTCGGTTTGCTGTCCTTTACAGCTTGACTGCCCGTCCTGTCTGTGGATACCAACAACATCATGGCTTCACTTTCTGATTCATAATTTTTGTATTTAAAATGTTGTTTGCTCTAAACAGTTAATTGTTATGATGCATTGTACTTGTACAATCCTGAATTACAGAGAGGATCTAATTTGACTTTTTTGCCATTGATCAATAAAAAAAGACTGTTAAAGTGAAGACAGATCTAAGCAGAGTGGTCTAAATGAAAGCACAAATCTAAAACACAAAATAAGTGATTGCATAAGTATTCACCATTGGTGCAGCCATTTGGTTTAGAAGTCATTGTAAAAATTGTAAGTAGTTGGGTTTTATATATAAATGTATTTTTTTTTTATATTTCAATAATGCTGACAAGTCTTCTCAGCCTGGCATACCCTCACTTCAATGAGACGCTTCAGCAACTGTTGCAGAGGAGCCTATAAAAAATGGTAACCTGGCATGAATTCCAACTAGTGCAGCAACAAGAAGCTGTAATTCTAAGGACATTGAGCTTCCTCATAAAGCATTACTAACAGCAAGAATCCACTGAGGCTCTTCATGGGCATGAGGCTGCATTAGTGTTAGCAGTGGGATGAGGAGAAAACCTGCAGTCCAACTTCACAAAGCACCAAGTGCCACAGAGACTCAAAATGGACTTGCTAGGTTTTTCTGAACATTTTCCAAGTTGAGATCCAGAATCTGGAATGTTAGAACAAGTTAGAAAATGTCACTCAGACACAACCTGCTTTTACTACCATACCATGCCATCTTCTAAGGCAGCTTAATCCTAAACAGGGATGCAGGGGGTTGGAGTCTACCACAAGAAGCATAGGGCACAAGGACAGGAAAAATCTCTGGACTGGCTGCCAGTCCATCTCAGGGTGATCAAAGAGACACACACACACACTAGGGCCACTTTAACATAGTCAATCCACCTAACTTGTATGTGTTTAGAAGGAAAACAAAGCAACCAAAGGAAACCTCGCAGAGAGGGAAACTCCAGGCAGGGAGCTCCCTAAACTCCTTAATGTGAGGCAGCAGGTCTACCACTGAACCACGTGCTGCCCCTGATTAAACGAATAACACATACAGTAAACAGCTGGACTTCTTCTTGTCTACTCTGGACACATTTTTTGAACCTTTAAAGTCCATGGCCGCAAAAAGTATGTGAATATCTAGGCTAATGACTTCTGTATTAGATAGATAGATAGATAGATAGATAGATAGATAGATAGATAGATAGATAGATAGATAGATAGATAGATAGATAGATAGATAGATAGAAATGAAAGGCACTATGATAGATAGATAGATAGATAGATAGATAGATAGATAGATAGATAGATAGATAGATAGATAGATAGATAGATAGATAGATAGATAGATACTTTATTAATAGCAAGGGGAAATTCCCATACTCAAGCAGCAGCATACTGATAAAAACAGTATTAAATTAAAGAGTAATAACAATGCAGGTATAACAGACAATAACTTTGTATAATGTTAAGGTTTACCCTCCAAAGTGGGAGTGAGGAGTCGCATAGTGTGGGGTCTCCTCAGTCTGTCAGTGGAGCAGGATGGTGACAGTAGTCTGTCACTGAAGCTGCTTCTCTGTCTGGAGATGATCCTGTTCAGTGGATGCAGTGGATTCTCCATGATTGACAGGAGCCTGCTCAGCGCCCGTCGTTATGTCACGGATGTCAAACTGTCCAGCTCGGTGTCTACAATAGAGCCTGCCTTCCTCACCAGTTTGTCCAGGCGTGAGGCATCCCTCTTCTTTATGCTGCCTCACCAGCACACCACCGTGTAGAAGAGGGCGCTCACCACAACCGTCTGATAGAACATCTGCAGCATCTTATTGCAAATGTTGAAGGATGCCAGCCTTCTAAGGGAGTATGCAAGTCCTATGCAAGTCTTATCAGCAGCTTCAGGAAACAATTGGTGGATGTTGCTTCATTTAAAGAAGGATCAACCAGTTGCTAAATACGATCAATTATGACTTATTTTCTTGAAACTCAGGCCATGTTTATGAAAAATGAATGCAGATCATAGGCGCTGAGTCTGAATCTCACAACTGGTCATCGTCAATGTCATGTCTGTTGTCACACAAGTGTGCATGGGAGGCAGCTAAAGGGCTCAAAGGAAGGTAATTCCACACCAGATCAGGGGATGGTGGAATATGCTAATCCTCTTTCCACTGCAGACCAGTTCTGGGTAATTCCACCTGGCCCCAATTATGTCACTTCTGGTCTCAGCCCCGACAACGTCACTTCATCAGCCTTCGTTTAAAACCGCCATCTTTGCCTCAGCCAAGTCAGTTCCGTTTTGGACTCCAATCTGTACAGAATTGTGCAATCAATTTACCATTTTGAAGCCGGGTTCAAGTATACGGGAGGCTGCCCCAAACCTTTTTGCGTCTCTTTGTCTATTCTTTGACACTGTACAATCTCCCTGTGTTTTTATGGGTTCTTCTCCACATATCCAAGGGCTTGTGCATCAGAAAAATGGTTGACTCTAAAGCAACATATTAAAACCCCCCCCCCTCCTGAGCACATCAAATGGATGCATGCAGGTGTGAGCCCTGTGACGGACTGAATCTTGTCCAAAGTTGGCCCCTGCCATATGCCTGACGGAGCCAGCATTAAATCCGGGGCAACAAATGGCCACTTTACACCAAAAGATGTACAGGGGGTGCAGGAACTTAATGAAAGTTGACTCCTAAGTTGAGAACCTAAATGTTTTTCTAGTTGCGTTGTCCAAAGGCATTCCATCCCCTTGTGTATGACATGCTCCGTGCTGACCTAATGCCCCTCATCCACACGCCTTTTGTGTTTTATCACGTTGGGGTCCTGGGCAAGCTGCTTTGAGTATGCGCATATCTGAATCACGCTCAATTTCACTCCTTAAAGGGATCAATAAAAAATTATTTCTGATGTCCCCATTCTCCTGGAAACTAGATGCTTTGTTGACAATTATTGACTGTTCTTATTCTGAGCATCAAAGCCCTTCAGAAATGAAGGGTAGAAAATAAACGAAAATATAAAAAAGGGAAAATCAGACAAAAATAAAATGCTCCATCCAGCGTTGGTTCTTGTCCTGTTCCTAATTCAGATACAGTACGGTGAGCAGCAGCCCCCATGACTCTCAGCTACATTAAAAAAGTTGAATGATGGATAGATGGATTCAATAACATTTTCAGAAATTCCTCAATAAATAATAAATTAATTTAGTCAAAATGGTACAAGCATTCAAACAGTGTTACAGACAGACCTGCCTTTTCCAATGCAGTGCCTTTTGTTTTCCTAACTTTTTTTTCACGGAATTCAATTTCTGTCATTTTCAATATTGAATATGACTTCCCTTATCGGTGACACTCATTTTCTCATTTTCTTTAAATTACTTCAAATTCCTGCGATATTCATCTACTCAGTGAAGTTGTTATGTCCATCACAGTGGTTTTGGGACTCTAAAAATCCTTTTCACTGCAATTCAGCTCCATTACATAAAAAAAAAATACTTCACCATGGTTAACAAATTGGCATAGAGTGTCAGTTGATAATATAGATATTGGGGAAGGATGGGCATGGTGGCCCGTTGATTAGTACTATGTATTTTGGTGATGTTCCTATTTAAGATGGCTTACAAGATCATTTTCAAATATGTATATTTCATCTCCTATCTGGAATACCAGTGTGCCTATTACCATGTGTCATTAATGGGCATCTGAGGATCACCATCCAAACTCTATTCAGGAGTTTAATACCACCCTAGAATGAGAGGGGGCACAGTCACTAACCTTGCCTTCTATTTTTTGAAAAAAAAAAAAAAATTTCTTGGTGAATTGTGACGTTTCCTTAAAAAGTGCAGGAAAAAAGTATTTGGCATCTGGGGGTGCATTAACACCCTCCTCCCAAGTAAGTGGCGGTTTAAGGGTTAAATGAAAACGTACTCGTCCAAACCATAACTGAGAGAAGAAAATTGTGCAAAAAAAAAAAAAAAACATGAAATCAAGCAATAAAACAAACTGGAACTAAGCAAATCATAATATAGTTTTGCAAATAAAGTGCAGTAGCAGACATAAGAAATGAAAACGGTATTGTCATATACGGTGGTACCTCAGTATACGTCCTTAATCTGTTCCAGATTCTTTAACTTATACCAAACAAATTTTTCCCATAAGAAATAAAGGGAAAATGATTAATCCCATTAAAAAAAAAACCCTATTGTTACTGGCATATTATACATTGATAGGGTTGTATAAAATTATTTAAACACTGCTTAATACTAAAATACATAAATACAAAAGCAATTAGATGAAATAAATGAAAATTTAACCTCACTTTTTTTAATTACGTCTTTGTTTTTCACAATCGTAGATACCGTCTTTCTTGGCATACGGTATGCAGCAGCCATGTCCCGGATACGCATGCCACCTTCATACTTTTCAACAATCAATATGAATTTACGCGAAAAAACACCAAATCATGTGAAAGTTCACAGAGAGTTATAACGTGGGCTGTTCACTGAATGCTAACAACTGGCGTACTGAAGCTCGTGGGCAGTCGTAGCTTTGTCTCGAGAGAGGTAAACAAGGGTAGCGCGCGGTGTTCTATTCCAAAGAAAGGTCGTATACCAAGCAAAATTTTTCACGTCCAAGCAGGACGTATACCAAGTTGGACTTATTCCAAAGCGGACGTATACCGAGGTACCACTGTATACAGCAAAAGGCTCTTGAATCTTGACTGGACATTAGGCAACCATAATCTGCATAGTACCAGCATACAGATCCAATATTTAAAACCTCAAACCCCAATTAATATGTCATGTCATTTTCTAACCTGCTTAATCCAGATTAGGGTTGCCAGTCCATCATAAAATGAACACGTTCACGCACACACACCAGGGCCAAGGTTGTATCTCCACTCCACCTAACTTGCAATGTCTTTGGGGTGTGGGAGAACACCGGAGCATCCTGGACGAAGCACACACAGACGCAGGCAAGAACGTGCAAACTCCATGCAGAGAGGGCCTGGGATGTGAACCCTGGTCTCTTTACTGCACCATCGTGCTGTCCCACAGTGAATGTTATCTCTAAATAGAAAAGTAGAACAGCAATTAAGAAACTACAGAAAAGAGCTGTGGTTGTGAGGCAAACCCCTATTTAAAGCAGACGTAGACAGGCGGTGCAGGAGAATTCCCGAAATAAGCAGAAGTACTCATATCTTGTCAACTCCCAGTCGAAATATGTGCTTAGTCGAATACCGCACGGTTTCATTTCATGGTTATGTGTGCTGTCGATGTAGGGTGGCAGCAGGTTTCTATTTTTGTTTTTTTGTTTTTGCTAAGGTGACATCCATCCTCGGTATGACATTAATCTGCTTCTGCAGGGAAAAACCTGGGGGGTGGTGGCAGAACTGGCACTCCGGCCACCATAAAAAACCTCCCACTGTTCCATTCCATCTGAACTAGTGTGGTGCTGAGGTGTCACCCGCACTCAGACTGCACTCGGGTCCTAATCTGGGATCCTATGGTGGTCTGTCATGTGGTGGGTGAAGCAACGTGCTGTATCAGCACCTGCTCCTAACCACTCTTCCTTAAGGGGACATAACCGGTGCCAGCTGCCCTCCATATTTCCAGATTGTAGGAGTTGCATGAGCATGAAAAGCAGACGTTATGCACTCACCATCACGGTTCTCAGTGTGGGGAATTCAATAAAACCTATGTCTTGCCCAAATTATGAAGACTAACAACTTTGCAAGTGGCCATATTCTTTTACAGGAAATTATTGGTAAATGTTGGAAATTTGTCATTGTTCGGTACGCACGTTTAGGAAGTGATGTCCATGCTAAATGCTACTTACATTCTGCATTTATTATACACTGAAGAAGAACATTATTGCCAGGACAGACTCTGGCTTCTATGATCCTACAGTGGATTACTGTATATACTCGTGGAGAAGTTCTCCCGCGGATAAGTCAGGACTTGATTTTACTGTATAATTTCTGGTATTTTATAATGTCAGTCATATAAGTCGAATGTGGAAAACTCACACTATTGGTCCACGGGATTATGATATGCTAATGCCCACCTGAGAGAGTAACTGTGGAGCACGCTGCCTTTATTTTCTATGTATTCTGCCTACATGACAACACAGTAATACCCAAACTATTCTGAAGAGACGTTTGCATTGATTTGTGTTTTGTGTGTCTCACACCCTCATACACCTTTATCGTAAGACCATCCCTTATCTACGATGGAGCGTTTGATCAGAAGAAAATATGAAGCAGGTTTTAAATTAAATGTTTGTGAAGTACTGAAAGAAATTTGTAACTGCACTGCTGAAACAAGATTCGATGTGTCTGAGAAACTGATGCGAGATTGGAGAAGGCAAGAAGATGTAAAAAAACTCAAATTTAAGTGTTGCATTTTTGAACGAGCATATAAGTCAGGGTCTGATTTTATGATTGATATTTCGGGTTTCAAGACGTGACTTATACGCGAGTATACAGGGTGGTCCAGATCTAATCATGCAGATCCAGATCGTCTGGATGACTTTGATTTATGCAGGGACGATTCCAGTTCGGCGCAAAGACGATTCTTCATGTCGTCAGTTCGCACAATTCTCGATGCTCCGGGATTTGTCGAGTGATTTTCTATGTAATAAACTTAATAAGTTATAGCGTCCTCCCTGCGTGGAGTTTGCATGTTCTCCACGTATCTGTGTGGGTTTCCTCCGGGTGCTCCGGTTTCCTCCCACAGTCCAAAGACATGCAGTTTAGGTGCATTGGTGATCCTAAATTGTCCCTAGTGTGTGCTTGGTGTGTGCGTGTGTATGTGTATGCCCTGCGATGGGCTGGCGCCCTGCCTGGGGATTTTTTCCTGCCTTGTGCCCTGTATGGGCTGGGATTGACTCCAGCAGACCCCCATGACCCTGTAGTTAGGATATAGCGGGTTGGAAAATGGATGGATGAAGTTATAGCGTAATGAAAATTGCATAATTAGATCTGGACCACCCTATATATGGTAAGTGAATGTGAGAGCATTATGTGTTATTTATGTTATGCTCAAAGTTCCCAACACATCTTCACTATTCTGCATGGGTTATTGAGAAAACATTGATGCTAAATGACTACTCCTTACACACCTTTTTATTACAACCATAATGTATGATAAGAAGTGCAAGTGGGATTCACACATACCAGTCACTATTATAACCATTACGTTTCAAGGGAAAACATTACTTCTCATGGCTTGATTTCCTTCTTCTAGAAGATAAAACCACGTTAAAGAGCTTGGATGGCCTTTAGGAGAATGTCTGGGACCCTCAGGATTTTAGAAATGTCTTATGGTGCCCAGAGGGGTCAGTTAAAAGAACAGCAGGAAGCACAACAGCAAGGATAAAAATAAATAAATCACCGCTGAGCACTTAACTGGGCTTGTGAGTGCATAAATGTGAGTTATTTAGCAAGCACAAGGAAAAAATGCCACATTTCCTTCTGAATAAGAAAAGATAAAAAGAGTGCTGACTAATTTCTTGCGACAGGAGGACAAAGATCTTGTAATCACTTTGCCTGAAAGTCTCCATCCCAAAAAACAGCAGGGGGGCCCTCTTCTCACATCTCTCTCTCTACCCCAAAGCAATAACCCCTGCCTCTCAGCCTGTGGGAAGACATAATAATATGAAAGGTGCATTTAACTGCCCTTCCCAGCATCTGTAAGCATGCGTTAGGTGGCTTCAAGCTGTGGTCTCTCCATAATTGCCGTAAAATGTCTTCTAAAGCTCAAAAGTAAATAGCTGAACCTGAGAGAGACTGAGACTACGCCTTCTACAGTCAAACCAGGATGATATGCCAGTCCAATGCAAGACACATCAGTTTTCAATTATACTGAAGTCAGTCAAACTCTCAAATTCTTGCCTTTGGAATTAGAAAGGAAACCCAAGAAAACCAGGAGTTAACTCGTGACTCAGTTACCAGGCTAGAACCTGAGATCAGTTCTGTGGAACTTTGACGGATCAGCCCTGTAGCACTGATCTAGATATACAGCGGACTTGGAAAGTCTTCAGTATCCTTCACTTTCTTCACATATTGATATGTTGCAGCCTTATGCTAAAATTATTTAAATTCATTTTTTTCCATACAACCCCTTTGTGAATTTCCCCTTGGGATTAATAAAGTATCTATGTATCTATCTATCTGTAACACTCAATACCCCAGAATGATAACGCGAAAGCTGGATTTCAGAATTTTTTTGAAAATGTATTAAAATAAAAATAAAAAAAACTGAAGTATCACATTGACACAAGTATTCAGACCGTTTACTATGACACTCAGGAACATCCCATTCTGTGGATCATCATTGAGAAACATCAGTCAGGGATGAGTCACTCAAGAATGAGCTGGCATTACATCACCAGTGGCAGGGGGTGCCTATCTTATACATAAACGTCTACACGTGAAAGTGTGTGTGTCTGTCTGTCTGTCCCGGAAGTGAGAGGTGGAGTCAGGGTCAGAGCTCCACCTACGGGGATACACAAGCAAGGTGAGCATGTCGGCAAAACAAAACCTCTGAAGAAAGAGTCATTCGCTTAGCCACTAAAACAGAAGTGAGGCGAACAGATCAACAAAACGGTATCTCTTTTACTTTTCCTCTCGCCGCTAATACAGTGGTTCTCAACCTGTGAGGCAGGCCCCCCGGGGGCGTGAAGATGTGAAATAAAGAAAACAAGAATCAAAAATATGAAAAAAACATCTGTTGAAACCAAAACAAATTAACTTAAACTATATTCTGATACTAGAACAATAAATATAGAGTTAGATAAATGTCGATAAAAGTTAAGTAGGTATAATAAAATATGCATCTACATTTCAAAAAAATGTTTGGGGGCGCGATTAAAACTGTTATGAAAACTCGGGTCGCAAAATACTTAAAGGTTGAGAAACGCTGCGCTAATACACAAATGAGGTGAACGCGTTGGCAAAATGAAATCTCGAAAGAAAGACAGTCACTTAGCCGCTAATGCACAAGCAATGTGAGCCGGCAGCAACACGACATCTCCTAGGAGAGAGACACCCAGAGTAGTTCCTTTCAATTACCTGATGATTTCGCTAGTTTCTATGACCCCTGACTTTTTACAGCACAGGCGTACACAGCTAGTACTGTATAAATGGCAAGCCTGCAAAGTCCCATGCTTTTCCAACTAGTGAGGCAGTCCTTTTAAGGGTAGCGAGCCACCTCAAAGAGCCATGTAAAGTAGTGATGAGAAGTTCGGATTATTTTACCGACTCGGACCTTTGAGTCTCGTTCAGCAAAATGAACGAATCATTTCTCGAGTCATTTAATTCAATTCTCTTTCCGGCTCAGACTGCATAGGTTAAGCTTATGGGGCTGTCACGTGATGAACGAACGACTCAAACCCGAAAACTCAAGAGATGAACTAATCAATTCTGTTTCCGGCTCAGACTGAGTTGGGGGGCTGTCACGTGATGAACGAAGGACTCGAAAACCCGAAGACTCGAAACAGGTGAATCAATTCCAATACAGAAACTATAGGAAGTTGCGCGAAATGCATGCGACTGAACGAATCACTCCCACGAGACGACTCGTTCTTCCCGAGTCACATTAAAGATTCGTTCAAAATGAACGAATCGTTCAAGAACGACCCATCAC
Organism: Polypterus senegalus; assembly: GCF_016835505.1. NCBI lineage: Eukaryota > Metazoa > Chordata > Cladistia > Polypteriformes > Polypteridae > Polypterus > Polypterus senegalus. The sequence continues at coordinate 16,524,036 of NC_053165.1, read as the reverse complement.
TAATGTAAAGTATAGAGAATCCATCCATTGCAGTGCTCGGCACCAATGCTGCAATATTAAATTTGCAATACTTCTTTCTAGGAATATTTTTCATGCTGCATCTTTCTGTGTAATTTTTATTATTTAAACGTATTGTACATCTTATATCAAAATGTTTGTTAGAGTTCGTAGATCCACTTTGATTCCCTGTTATTTGTTAATTTATTTCTACTTTTCTAAATTTTGTTTTTATTATATTTGGTTGTTACTTGATAATCTTTGCGTTATTCCTAGTATTGTATTTTGTTCTTGTTCAAAATGTGTCCCAATTATTTTATTTCCTGTAAAATGTTATTTTTTGTTAAGTCATTTTATATATAAAATGGAGTATATCTTGATTTCTTTATTTTATTTTTTATTTCATTATTTTTTGTAGTTATTTTCTATGTAAGCTCAGAACCACACAATGGAAAAAAATCTGGATATTAGCCCTTATCTTGTACATATGTAAAAATATCTCATATGTATGGGATACTTTCATGCACTTACAAAATGTTTTCATGTATGTGCATGATAGTGTTATGTGTGTACAAGATACTTTCAGGTATATACGAGGTAAGATTAAAAAAAATTACAAAGCTGTGCTTCGGGTGTCCCGTACGTACTTGAAAACATCTCAAAGGTACATGAAAGTATTCCATATTACTTTCACATATGTACGAGATAAAGTTAGATTTTTAAAAATTCCAAAAGTGCACTTCAGGTATCCCGTACACACATGAAAACATCTCGTACGTACGTGAAAGTATGCCATATGCATGAGATATTTTCACATACGTCCGAGATATTTTAATGTATGTAATGGTCAGGGGTTATCCCATAATGTTTTTCATTGTGCTGTTCATAGCTTCTGTAATTTTCTCAATCGTGTTTAAATATATTTTATCTGTTGTTGATCGAGGGGTTAGGGTTAGGATTAGGGTTAGCCTCGAGAAGAGAAACAGAAAGAGATATTATTATTTTCTGTTTAGTTTTGGTGACGTTGGCTCCAGCAGACCCCTGTGACCCTGTAGCTAGAATATAGCGGGTCGGATAATGGATGGATGAATGGTGACATAATGATTATTCAAACATGGGCCAAGATCTAAAACATTGAAACAATCTGTGGCTTCATTACCAGAAAGGGCTAGCAATTGTGTGTCTAAACCAACATTTGTTTCAAGAATCAAACTCAAAACAAGTGCAAGCAAAATTTTTCATAACCATAATAATCAAAAACAAGCACATTCAAAGATGTTTTCAGAAGGTATCTACTAGTGATGAGTGAAACGATTCATACAAAGATGAATTTGAAGAGAAACTCAGTGTGCCACTGATAGAAGAAGAAGTCAGGAATAAATCACCGGACTCGTTTCTTGTCTCCTGTAGACATTTTGTTGAGCCATCAGGCATGCGTTTTTGCTTGTATTGGTAACAGGATGCCATCTCTGCCAATTTTAATGACAATCTTGATAATCACAATCCTAAAAATGCATCAGAAAAAGAAATGATACTGGAAGTATTTGTTGTACACAATGCCTCTCTAAATCGAATCCACCATGATTCAATTCTGTATGAAAAAAAATGTGGAACCTTTATAGGGAGTGAGTGTACGGTCTTAAATAAATTGGAAAAAATAAAACATTAAAACAAGGTAAGACACATTCCTTGAAATGAAAAAAAAAAATCACACATTATCACTGCAAACTATAGAAGGCAATCATGTGGACTTGTATGAGATGAATGTGTCAGCTATTTGTCCCTGTAGAGGGAGTACAGGGGTGTTTCATCACACATCAGCACTCTGGTTTCAAGGTGATTGATGACGCCACTCATCTTGTCATAGGCTGACAAAGGAATACTTGAAGGACAATGGGAGAAGCTTTCTGCATAGGAGCAACTCAGGGTTTTCCTTTCGCTTCCACAGTTGCAGCTTCTCTTGCCTCTTTACAACACGACTTTCCCAACAACAAACTCTTATCTGTTTGTTCAACCTGTACATACATTTGCCACTTGCTGGTTTAGCCACACACGCTCCCTGAAAGTAAAAAAGGGGGTCTATAAAGGCAATCGTGCTGATTGTTGTTTGCAATGCGACAGAGAGGCCAACTCGTGGGACACATGGCAGGTCATTCATTGTTCCTATTCATGAACTGATAACCCATGAGCACGAGTCTCACATCTGTCTTTATTGTCTTGTTTGTTGTCCTTTTCATTCTGTATATATTCACTTTAAGCTTTGTGATAAAAGTTGCTATACTCTGAAAAGAAGATGATGCTTATCCCATACATAGCTCTTATAATTAAAAGCTGATGTTAAGTTAATAAGGAATAATGGAATAATTCAATAATAACGTAATGTGAAAAGCAGTAACTTTGACCCCATGTATCCCACTAGGAGATGAACCTCTGAGGTTGGTTGATTTGACATGAAACCATACTAACCTTAACCCCATCCCTAAAATTAACAAATTTACAAACACATTGAAATATAGTAAAGGATTACAAAGAGAAACAAATACATGGGAAAAAAAAAAAGAAAAGTCACAGATAATTACAATAAAAATATTGTATGACTTGAAAAAATAAAATAAATACTTTAAAGAAAAAAATATTATGAATAACGGATATATATCAAACAGTATAAAAATGTATAAAAGATATAGAAGAAAGTCTGTTATGGGCAGTAATACATTAGCAATTGTAAATGAATAACAAAATGGCAAAATCTACAAAAACAAGAAAGATTTGCTGTATATAATATGTAATGTGAAAATATAGGAAATTTAACTGAATAAAATACAATTTTTTTTTATTTTTTTTAGAAATGAACAAGGAGGAAAACCCCAAACCGCACTAAAAAATATAAAAAGAACGAGGAAGACGCCATTTTACTAGCTTAAGCAATGCAAATAGTACACTGAATCAATGTGAAGAATTACAACTAATAGAAACAAAAATGCTTAGACAAAAAATAAACTTATTGAAAAAATTAATAGCACATTATAAATGAATTAGAGAAGAAGGAGGTGAATCGCTGGCGAAATTAAACATAGGGTAGAAAAACAAGGGAGAAGGGGAGAGCTTAGAAATAGCGGTCGCTAGTACAAGAATATTAAGAAAGAAGGTTCAAAGAACCATGAAGCTATTCTACCTACTTGTGGTACGGGTCTGATGTTTGGTACCAACTAACTAAAAGGATGCAATTTCTAGAACAACAGATGGGCCAGCATCTCACGTTACAACAACTTGTCCTCGGCATGATATGAAAAGTAAAGGGGTAAGTGGAGAGAAGATGTGTGGGGAAAGTAAAAACAAGGTGGAGAGTGCTGTCACCTTGAGTGTGAGTGGGGACAAGGGACATATCTGGGGAATGAGTTCTGAGGGACAGTGGGGACAAGGGACATATCTGGGGAATGAGTTCTGAGGGATAATGGGGACAAGTGACATATAGATAGATAGATAGATAGATAGATAGATAGATAGATAGATAGATAGATAGATAGATAGATAGATAGATAGATAGATAGATAGATATTAATTTTAGTATAGTAGGCAGGATAGATAGATACTTTATTCATCCCATCTATCTATCTATCTATCTATCTATCTATCTATCTATCTATCTATCTATCTATCTATCTATCTATCTATCTATCTAAGGGGAAATTCACATACAAGGGGCAAGGGACATATCTAAGGACTGAATTCTGATGTATAGTGGGGACAAGGGACAAATGTAAGGACTGAATTCTGAGGGACAGTGAGGACAAGTGACATATCTAAGGACTGAGTTCTGAGGGGCAGTGGGGACAAGGGACATATCTAAGGACTGAGATCCGAGGGACAGCTGTTGTCCACAAGTAAACATACCTAACCCTAACTTGAAATCTTCCTGATCATTTTTGTTGAACACGTGTATTGGCTTACTCTTTATTATAAGGGTGTAATTTCCTGCACAAAAAAATTGCTCAAAACTGGCCTATAAATGAGGGTTTTTGGGGTCTTGAGGGCCAAATATAGGGGATGAACATCAAAAAGTTCAGCATCTTGCATAACTAGACATCAAGACGTGTTGAACAGTATGCAGTGGAACCTTGGGTCACGAACATCTCGGACCACGTACAAATCGGATTACGACCAAAAAGTTTGCCAAACTTTTGCATCTGTTCACGACCACACACTCCGGTGATGAACAAGCCAGTTTCCCTTCCAGTTCGTACGCGTCGATGATTTCCGCACGTGTTTGGTCTCTCCCTGTGCATTCCCTGTGCAGCGAGCGAGAGAGAGAGAGAGAAAGAGAGAGTGAGCAAGCGAACGAGAGAGACAGCGCGAGTGAGACAGAGAGAGAGAGCATGAGCGGGCGATAGAGAGAGAGCACAAGCGAGCGAGAGAAATAGAGAGCACGAGAGAGCGATAGAGAGAGAGAGAGTTGGCCACGTAAGGCCGAGAAGGCAGTTAAAGAATGCACCGGGCTTGTTTTTAAAGAGACTGCTTCGTGCATTGTTTTAATGAAGTCTTTTTCTCTATTGGATTTTAACCTCCACTTCACTTCTGTTTACAGCGATCGGTTCGTAGCGTGCATTGTTGCAATGTTACTTTTCTTGGTTGTTTATTAAATTATGGATTTTTCAAATGTTCATTTTTTTCCCTGTGCTTAAAACTCATTAAATAAAAGTATTTACAGCGAGTGGTTCGTAAGGCTGTAGCGTGAATTCTTGCAATGTTAGTTTTCTCTGTTCAAAGTTTTCTCAGTGTTATTCAATGTTTTTACATTTAGTTTACTATTACACTGTGCATTCTATGGTATAATCAACTATTTTCGTGCTTAAAAATCATTAAAAATATATATTTACATACAGTTTGTATGGTCTGGAATGGATTCTTTGTATTTACATACAATCCTATGGGGGAAATTACTTCGGGTCACGACCAATTCGGGTTATGACCAGAGTTTTGGAACGAATTATGGTTGTGACCCGAGGTTCCACTGTACATATATTTGGGGGTTTTCTCGTACCAGTTAATCAGGAGGTGGTGGACAAAAAAAAAAACATTTCAAAACTTTCATAAGTAATACTTATGATTCCCACCCACCACTTTGCCCAGCTGCACCTCACCCTGCCCTGGTAGAGAATGAAACCTATGGGGTTGCAGGGAAATTGCCAAATGCCCTCGCACAGTAAAGGTAAAGAAATCACAAAAGAATACTTTGTTCATCTGAAGTCAGTTATTTTAAGATGAAAATCCATTTGTGCATTCGGTCCACCATTAAAGAGTTCTTTTTAGTGTTCTCCACAGAGGAACAATTGATTTTCATGGTAGACAGCTCAAGGAGCATTAGATTATAAAAAGAGGGTTTCCAGGAACTTAGACAGAGGGAATTGGACTCCCTCCAGCGTTTAGCCGCAGCAGTACTGAAAGATACAATTCTGTGCAGGTGAGACATAAGAGAAAGGCAGGAGAGCTCTAAAGGAAGAAATCTATTTGGAGAAAGAGGAATGTTAGTGGCCAGCAGGTTTATCATTAGAAGTCCAATATCTGAAGACACAGAGACAGTCCTAGAATGTATGGAAGAAAAAAAAAAACATAAGCATTTGAGGAAGAAAAGAGACAAAGAAGACTTGGTGACAGAAACTCATTGCAAAGCACCATTAAAGAGTATTATAAATTTTACGTACCAGTTAGAATTGTGTGTGTCAGGAACTGGAGATGATATTCCTAAAGATGGTATGAGTGTGTAGAAGGTCACTAATAAATACAGTACAAGTACAAATTTGTCTAAAGCAATGTATGGAGAGTGGATACGATCATCCTATCCTTCTTCTGCATCACAGAGACACAAACCTGAGGACTTTATGGTGGGCATCACCTTCTGTTCTTTTTGTCTATGAATGTCTAAATCACGATGACCCGATGGCCAACATCAGTGCACTTACATGATGCTCTTTCTCTCTGTTCCCTCTGTTCATAATTTGCTTCTTCATGGCAGAGCTATCTTTTCTCATGATGTGACTGAAATATTTTAACTTCAGCTTGACTGCAGATGATCCCATAGTCATCTGACTGACGTTTCCATTTTATACTCTGCGGAATGTGCAGTAACCGCCGCAGTGTCAAAGTTCAAAAACATTCCATTGCTCGTCTTTATTGAGGATGCAATATTCATGACCGCATGTTGCTACTGAGTAGATAAGTACTTAAATGTGCAGTGTTTTGTTTCTAATGTGAGAGCTTTGGGTTTCAGTAGTGTTCGATAAATAGGACTTTTCTGACAATCCAATGCATGGAGTGTGTCCCACTATAAGTATCCATCCATCCATCCATCCTCTTCCGCTTATCCGAGGTCGGGTCGCGGGGGCAGCAGCTTAAGCAGAGAGGCCCAGACTTCCTTTCCCCGGCCACTTCTTCCAGCTCTTCGGGAGAATCCCAAAGGCGTTCCCAGGCCAGAGGCAGTACTCCCGCGGCCCCCACGGGTCCGAGCCTCCTGGAAAGGGAGGGGAAGGCGGCGCCCAAAACAAAAGCCACCGACAAAGAGGGACGGGTTGTGGCTGAAGGGTCTGCCGCGGAAAAGAAAAAGGCAGATCTCAGCCGGCTTGTAGTAGCCAGCCGTCCCTCTGAGGACTCCAACTCCCAGGAGCCTTTGCGCGACCCAGCAAAACTACGTGCCGGGAGGGACGTGCTCATTGGTTCCCGGCCGGAGGGTAAGCAAAATGCGGAAGCGCTAACAACTCCGGCCGTAAACATTAACTGTTTGGATTTACAGGGGCTCGAGGAATACCTCGCGCCCCTAAACCGTTTCTTACAGGAATATGCTGAACTAAAGGAACGTGTACTGGAATTGGGAGCGATGGCGGCAGCTCCGTTGAAAGCACTGAGGGAGTGCGTGCAGCGGCTGCGCCGGGAAGCTCCGGAGAGGATCGATGCGGGAGTACAGGTGAGTCCCTCCCATGTCGTAGAGAGTAAGGGGACACAGTGCGATCGGGCACCGCTGAGAATGAGTAGCGCGTGTCAAAGCACTGTGTGCCCGACAAGAGACTGGGGCATGATGACCAAATGGTCGGGGACTGGAGCAAACGGCCCAGAGCATGCGCGTGGCGTGGCTTTCCGGAGCAGTATGGCTCTCGAGGACCCGATCGGTCTTAAGTGCGGGGTAACGCCGGTGATGGGAGTACCGGGGGAAGTGCCGCTCGTACCGGTGCAGCTGACTGTTGCTGTTCATCGGAGCGAGACGGTGCTAATGAAGCCGGCTCCTAGTAAGCGGAAGGAAACGGGTGTGCAGACAGTAAAGAGGCTCCCCTCTTTCCATGGAGAGCCTCAGGCTGAGCGCAAGCCCCAGATCAAGCGGGAGATCCCTAAAAGGAAAGATGGGTCTCCCGACATAATGGAGAGAAGGCTTGAGGGCAGCCAAGCGCCGTAATGCCCTCCCTGGCAGGTGAAGGGGCGGAGACGGCGCTGACGGAGTTCCGAGATGTTTTGGTCCCGCAGAGGGAAGCAACCAGGAGGGCTTCGTCGGTGCTATAATTGCCGGCAACCGGGCCACGTGAGGCGCCATTGTCCCCGGGGAGACAGGAGGTACACCGTCCCCCCAAGGTTCGCTCGAGGACAGGGGCAACGCTCTCAAGGCCCGGATGGTGTGTCCTCCTGGAGGAGGACGTCCCTCTCGGGGCCGGACGCTCCGCCCCAGAAGTCGTCGCTAAGGGGGGGGAACTGTGGAAGACTGCCGGCTTCCCAGGCCGGTCCGCATCCCCAGGCCGACAGGAGGAGCTCTTCCGACACCAGGATCGTGCCCCGAGGTCAGGCAGGGCCTTATGGACTCTGTAGTGTTTATACACAGCCCTGCTGGATACCTTGGGGACCACCAGGAGTCGCTGTGGGGGGACTTCTGGGTTCTGTTGTGCCTTATGACCCGGGAGTACGTCACAGTCACGTGACGGGAAGGAATGGCGTGCTCCCGGGGTGATGTAAAAGACTGATTGCCCTGACCCGGAAGGAATAAGGAACTGTGGACTGCTGGGACAGGAACACCTCCGGGTCAGGGGCTATAAAAGGACGGTGCCTCAGTCCAGACACTGAGCTGTGCTGGGTGGGAGAGGAGCAAAGTGTCTGGGCGAGGAGGAGAGGTTATTGTGTTTGTTTAAAGAGTATATGAGTAGTGTGGAAGGTGCTTGGTGCACTGTGGAAAAAAATAAAGAGTCTTGGACTGTTACCTGGTCTCCGGAGGTGTACCTGAGGGTTCAAGGGTGCACTACTGCCCCCTACTGCCACAACGTGTTGAACAGTGTACAGTGGAACCTCGGGTCACGAACATCTCGGACCACATACAAATCGGGTTACGACCAAAAATTTTGCCAAACTTTTGCATCTGTTCACGACCACACACTCGGGTGACGTACAAGCCAGTTTCCCTTCCAGTTCGTACGCGCCGATGATTTCCGCACGTGTTTGGTCTCTCCCTGTGCATTCCCTGTGCAGCGAGCGAGAGAGAGAAAGAGAAAGAGAGAGTGAGCAAGCGAACGAGAGAGACAGCGCGAGTGAGAGAGAGAGAGAGAGAGCATGAGCGGGCGATAGAGAGAGATAGCACAAGCGAGCGAGAGAGATGGAGAGCACGAGAGAGCGATAGAGAGAGAGAGAGTTGGCCACGTAAGGCCGAGAAGGCAGTTAAAGAATGCACTGGGCTTGTTTTTAAAGAGACTGCTTCGTGCATTGTTTTAATGAAGTCTTTTTTTCTATTGGATTTTAACCTCCACTTCACTTCTGTTTACAGCGATTGGTTCGTAGCGTGCATTGTTGCAATGTTACTTTTCTTGGTTGTTTATTAAATTATGGATATTTCAAATGTTCATTTTTTTTCCTGTGCGTAAAACTCATTAAATAAAAGTATTTACAGCGAGTGGTTCGTAAGGCTGTAGCGTGAATTCTTGCAATGTTAGTTTTCTCTGTTCAAAGTTTTCTCAGTGTTATTCAATGTTTTTACATTTAGTTTACTATTACACTGTGCATTCTACGGTATAATCAACTATTTTCGTGCTTAAAATCATTAAAAATATATATTTACATACAGTTTGTACGGTCTGGAATGGATTCATTGTATTTACATACAATCCTATGGGGGAAATTACTTCGGGTCACGACCAATTCGGGTTATGACCAGAGCTTTGGAAGGAATTACGGTTGTGACCCGAGGTTCCACTGTACAATATTTGGGGGTTTTCTCGTACCAGTGAATCAGGAGGTGGTGGACAAAAAAAAAAAAAAATTCAAAACTTTCATAAGTAATTCTTATGATTCCCACCCACCACTTTGCCCAGCTGCACCTAATCCTGCCCTGGTACAGAATGAAACCTATGGGGTTGCAGGGAAATTGCCAAATGCCCTCGCACAGTAAAGGTAAAGAAATCACAAAAGAATACTTTGTTCATCTGAAGTCAGTTATTTTAAGATGAAAATCCATTTGTGCATTCGGTCCACCATTAAAGAGTTCTTTTTAGTGTTCTCCACAGAGGAACAATTGATTTTCATGGTAGACAGCTCAAGGAGCATTAGATTATAAAAAGAGGGTTTCCAGGAACTTAGACAGAGGGAATTGGACTCCCTCCAGCGTTTAGCCGCAGCAGTACTGAAAGATACAATTCTGTGCAGGTGAGACATAAGAGAAAGGCAGGAGAGCTCTAAAGGAAGAAATCTATTTGGAGAAAGAGGAATGTTAGTGGCCAGCAGGTTTATCATTAGAAGTCCAATATCTGAAGACACAGAGACAGTCCTAGAATGTATGGAAGAAAAAAAAAACATAAGCATTTGAGGAAGAAAAGAGACAAAGAAGACTTGGTGACAGAAACTCATTGCAAAGCACCATTAAACAGTATTACAAATTTTACGTACCAGTTAGAATTGTGTGTGTCAGGAACTGGAGATGATATTCCTAAAGATGGTATGAGTGTGTAGAAGGTCACTAATAAATACAGTACAAGTACAAATTTGTCTAAAGCAATGTATGGAGAGTGGATACGATCATCCTATCCTTCTTCTGCATCACAGAGACACAAACCTGAGGACTTTATGGTGGGCATCACCTACTGTTCTTTTTGTCTATGAATGTATAAATCACGATGACCCGATGGCCAACATCAGTGCACTTACATGATTCTCTTTCTCTCTGTTCCCTCTGTTCATAATTTGCTTCTTCATGGCAGAGCTATCTTTTCTCATGATGTGACTGAAATATTTTAACTTCAGCTTGACTGCAGATGATCCCATGTGCATCTGACTGACGTTTCCATTTTATACTGTGCAGTAACCGCCGCAGTGTCAAAGTTCAAAAACATTCCATTGCTCGTCTTTATTGAGGATGCAATATTCATGACCGCATGTTGCTACTGAGTAGATCAGGACTTAAATGTGCAGTCTTTTGTTTCTAATGTGAGAGCTTCGGGTTTCAGTAGTGTTCGATAAATAGGACTTTTCTGACAATCCAATGCATGGAGTGTGTCCCACTATAAGTAACTTTAAAATATTCTGCAATATTCAGTATTTTAGACCAGGGGTTGCCAGTTCCGGTCCTGGAGGACCACCGTGGCTGCAGGTTTTCATTCTAACCCTTTTCTTAATGATTGACCTGTTTTTGCTGCTAATTAACTTCTTTTCAATTCATTTTATTTGACTTGCTCTTTCTTTTTCCTTAATTATTTACCAAACAATAATGAGATACAAAATGAGCCAAAACAGCTGGTGTCCATTATACAATATCTGAAAATAAAGAAGAATGAAGGTCTCAGGAATGCAGGTCCATCCATCCATCCATCCATCATCCAACCCGCTGTATCCTAACTACAGGGTCACAGGGGTCTGCTGGACTCAATCCCAGCCAACATAGGGCACAAGGCAGGAAACAAACCCCGGGCAGGGCGCCAGCCCCCCGCAGGGCAACACACACACACACACACCAAGCACACACTAGGGACAATTCCGGATTGCCAATACGGAAACCCACGCAGACACGGGGAGAACATGCAAACTCCATGCGGGGAGGACCAGGGAAGTGAATGCAGGTCTCCTAACTGCGTGCCGCCGGAATGCAGGTCCACAAAACATTTTACCAGAGCTCTTAGAACAGGGGTCTCCAACTCCGGTCCTGGAGGGCCCCAGTGGCTGCAGGTTTTCATTCTGAACTTTTTCTTAATTAGTGACCTGTTTTAGCTCCTAATTACCTTCTTTTGAATTAATTTCATTTAACTTGCTCTTGACGACTCAGTCCCATTAATTGTTTATTTTTCCTTAATTAGCAGCCAAACTATAATGAGATCCAAAAACATGACCAGCAAACTATGTGCATCATACAATATCTGAAAATAAAGAAAGGTGAAGGTCTCAGGAATACGGATCATTCATGCCCCCAGTGCTCTTAGAAAAGAGAAAAATCAACAATTTTGGAAATGTATGCCAATGCACAATGAGAGCAGCAACAAGCCATGGAATTAAAGAACGAGTTTAATTAAGAAGACTCTGTACCTAATTAAGCAATTGGTTAGAGTGAAATTGATTGGAGTTTAACGTGCTGACTTAGATGGTCTTCTGTTGGCTCACTCATTTCACGTTTCATTTCTGTTGGGGTGCCATTTAAGGAAAGAAATGAAGCAATGCAAAGGAACGATGAAGAAACTCTGGGGATGAAATCTAAAAAAAAAAAAAAAAAGTCAATTAAAATTAATTCAAAAGATGTTAATTAGCAGCAAAAACAGTAAAGGGTTAAAATGAAAACCTGCAGCCTCTGGGGCCCTCTAGGACCGGAGTTGGGGACCCCTGTCTTAGAAAGAGAAAATCAACAATTTCACAAATGTCTGCTAATGCACCACAAGAGCAGCAACAAGCCGCAAAATTAAAGAACGGGTTTAATTAATGACAAGAATCGGCCCCTCATTAAAGTAGCTGGTAGGAGTTTGAGACCGTGACTTAGTTGACCTTCTGTTCTTCACATTTCATTTCTGTTTGGGTGCCATTTAAGGAAAGAAACGAAGCAGTTCAAAGGAACAATGGAGAAATTCAGGGGAACAAATCTGAAAAATCAAGTCATTTAAAATGAATTTACAAGAAGTTAATTAGCAGAACAAACAGGGCACTCATTAAAGAAAGGGTTAGAATGAAAACCTGCAGCCATTAAGGTCCTCCAGGACCGGACTTGGCGACCCCTGTTTTAGACACTGTCTAAATGAAGTTGTAATTGCTTACCTGCTTAATATCTCAAACAATCTGAATTTGGACTTCACGTTACCCCGTGCCACATATGCGAGTCGGAGGATCTCCTTACAGTTTCTGTTGAGGTATGTAATAACCCGCCAGGAAGAGAAGGGGTGCTATCACTAACAGGGTCATCTCCTTCTCTCTCTACAGTGTCAAGAAACCACCCAGTGAGGACAACTGACTCCACCCCTTCTGGTTCAGACTCCATAGAAGCCTTAGCTTCCTCGAAGGAAGTGTCTATTTTTGACAAGATCTAGCCGCCAGACGGAGTGACCCGAGTACTGTCTAACCAGCCCACCAGACGGAGTGACACAAGTACTGTCTAACCAGCCCGCCGGACAGAGTGACCCAAGTACTGGCTAACCAGCCCGCCGGATGGAGTACTGTCTAACCAGCCCACCGGACGGAGTGACACGAGTACTGTCTAACCAGCCCACCGGATGGAGTGACCCGAGCACTGGCTAGCCAGCCCACCGGATGGAGTGACACGAGTACTGTCTAACCAGCCCACCGGACGGAGTGACACGAGTACTGGCTAACCAGCCCGCCGGATGGAGTGACCCAAGTACTGTCTAACCAGCCAGATTACATTGATTTACAATGCAGCGTGGGACACGCATTCTGAAGAATGGTATTTTTTTGTTCTTCTTTTGGATAATAAGCAGAATGACCCAAATGCTTTCATTTAGTGGCGCTATAGTTCCTGCACTCAACCACACCGGTTATAACCGGGTGGCCCATATTTATGTATATGACGTTTCACAGGCTGTAGCATTTAAACTACTGCATGAAAAGTACCGAAAATTGTATCACTGTGTAGCCTGAGAATGGGAGTAATGATGTGCGGGACTGGGTCACCCCTGCTGTGTTCGAATACAAATCGATTATTGCTAGAGCAATGCATACGTTGTGTACCTTGTGAGAGATGGCCGGCAGTTTATCCCGGCCAACACTCCCAAGGGACACTAGATGGAGTCCTCCCTGCAACATGGAGGTGCCCCGAATTCCCACAGGGCATCATGGACAATAGATACCGTGGTGGCCGCCAGGGGACGCTGCAGGGAGGTATGAGTGTTTCTATTATAGCCCAGAAGTACTCCCTAGTCACAGGGACGGAAGAAATGAAGTACTTCCGGACTGAAGAAAAAGAAGAGTTTCCTTGTGACCCAGAAGTGCTATGGAAACACATGGACTGAAGGACAGAAGCACTTCCGGGTCAAGGACTATAAAAGGACTATAGGAAACCCAGAAAGTGGAGCCAGAGTTGGGAGGGAGTGTGACAGAGCTGCTGGGTGGAGAGGAGAGATTTATTATTGTGATTTATTGATTATTATTGAGTATCTTTGTATATCGTGGTGGTGGAAGTGCTTTGTGCACAGTATTACAGAAATTAAATTCATTTCTTATATTTTACCTGGTGTCTGGACATGTTGTCTGCGGGTTTGGAGGAGTGACAGCGCCCTCTACTGTCACAGCCTTTAAACTCTGCAACAAACATCCATGCGGTGGTGAAACGGAGGATGGCAGTTTTTTGCATGGAGAAGCCTAAATGCCATCAGTGAGTCCAGGGTGAGTCCTCCAATAGTGAAAATCATTAAGTTTCACTTAAATATATTGTGACGGATGACTGGGGCCACTACCCGGCCGGGACGCCAGCTGGGTGGAAGGACCAAGGGAGAGACTATATTGTCCCCCCATGGGTTGCTACAGCACCAGAGATCCCTGCAGGGTTATGTCGGGAGTTGAAGTTTGCAGCAGCCCTTTTGGGTTCCATGGGCGCCGCCAGTGGGTGCTGTAGGTACAGCTGAGCCCTTTGTGGCACCATTTCTGCCACACCTGGAAGTGCGGCCAGAAGGGAGGTCAAGAAACACATGGGGCACCTCTGGGTGTGCTATAAAAGGAACCGCCTCACCATTAGTCGGGGAGCCAGAGTCGGGAGGTGGAGGAGAAAGCTTGCAAGGAGCAGTAGAGGTGAAGAAAGAAAGAAAGAAAGAAAGAAAGAAAGAAAGAAAGAAAGAAAGAAAGAAGGGTTGTGTTGTATTGTGTTGTGTTTGGTGATTATGTACTGTGCTGTGAAGTGGGGAGTAACAGAAAACGGTTCCCTACTGATGAATAAAACATGTGCTGTGCTTTAATTGTGTCTAAGCTTGTCTGTGTCGGGGTTGGGGGAGCTGCACGCCCCCTGGTGGTCCACAATATCAATACGTTATAAAGTCCGTAGAATAAACACCACAAGATCTTAAACTGTGAATAAATAACAAAAACGTAATAAACTGTAGATTAGCATTGGATCACGAGGATATTTTAATTTGTATCCTGAAGTATCAGAGCAGATATAAATATGCATTGACCAATGCACCAGCTCTTGAACAGGGGGGCTTTATTGTTGTAGACAAAGAGCAAAGGGCTAATCCCCTGTAAAATGCAGAATCGTTATCTCCTGGTGGCATTGACCTATGAAGCACTGAGGAGGGCCGCAAGAGCAGAGGCGTCACATAGAACTTCAAGGGTGACTGTGGTGGGGTATGCTAATCATCCTGCTTCTCAAGCAATCATTTCTTCAGCTGGTCTTGCCATTGATCCGATGCTAATTGTTTGGACGCTGTGGCTCTCTTGTGCAGACACTCATGAAGAGCAGTAGTCCTAAACACTGACTCTCACATCACTATTGATCAATTTTCTGAAAATGGAATTGTGAACTGACCTCAATGACACGGACATGGGGGAATCTCTGCGTGCGGAGGGGACTCCTGCTATGCTTCTCAAGGATGCAATGGCTCACAAACCACATATTACTATCTATGGCTTCTAAATAGCAAACCCAGTGCCTATGCCAGCGACCACACATGCAAGACACAAACAGCCCTGAACGGGATGCTGGGCACACTCAGGCTATCATGGGAACACGGAGCGTGTGCAAACCCTCCTGTGAAATGTCACAGGACCTAAAATCCATCCATCCATTATCCAACCCGCTATATCCTAACTACAGGGTCACAGGGGTCTGCTGGAGCCAATCCCAGGGTGCAAGGTAGGAAACAAACCCTGGGCAGGGCACACACACACACACACACCAAGCACAATTTAGAATCGCCAATGCACCTAACCAGCATGTCTTTGGACTGTGGGAGGAAACCCACGCAGACTCGGGGAGAACATGCAGACTCCACACAGGGAGGACCCGGGAAGCGAACCCAGGTCTCCTAACTGCGAGGCAGCAGTGCTACCACTGCACCACCGTGCCGCCCCAGGACCTAAAGTGACTGAGACATCTACCATGCCGTCCTTGTTTAAACTGTAAATAAGTAAACTTCAGGATAGGTCAGGGGCCTGGAGAAAAAAAAAGAGGGAAGAGTTCTGAAGGATTTATTACTCTTTGTATGGCTATCTGCACGAGAACATCACTTGGGTGTTCAAAGTCCTCATTTGCTCAGGTGCTCTCTAATGCTGTGACTTGGTCTCATAGTAACGTGTACAACTCAGGGTCTCTCGGGAATATCGTTTGCTCTGTATATTCAGTCAACGCTGAAACTCAAAGAAAGAAAGAAAAAAAACCTTCAAAGATTTCAGGTTTTTTTTTTTCTTTCTAATTTCATCAAAGGTATTAGACAAGCCATCTGCTTCTCTTTAGCACATGGAACGAGTGATAGCGGATGACACACAACATGAGAGTGCCTGCGGTCCACGTACTGTACATTTTTATTATCTCATCCTGACAGTTCATCCTGCTTCCTTAACAGGGGGAGCTGCCTGCACGTGAATCATGCGGTAAATTAAACGCTACGAGTGGTCTGGCACTCTTAATACCCCTTTCAAGTTTTTGTCTCCCTCTTAGCCACTTCAGCGGGATAAAACGTTTCGGCTGGAAATCTCAAGGTGCTTGGCTCAGATTACTGTGGGACCCCTTATCAAATCTTCGTCCGTCCCGAAAAAAAAAAGTTAAGAGTTAATCATAACATAATAGATTGTTGGGGGACCTGGAACAGAACTCCGGATGAGGAATCTGTCCACTGTGGGGTGCAAATTTACACACACATCACATTGAGGCCAGTTTAGACCAAACCTGCACATACAGTATTTGAGATTTGTGAGGAGAACTGGAGTAGCTGGAGCCGTGGCTCTTAAATGTACTCATCTAAGGATCCAAGAAGGAACATCAGTACCATACTGGCACCCAAGAAGATGATTATTACTATATTTATGTGGCGGAGTGGAGGCTCAGAGGCTAGGGATCACATTGGCAATCGGAAGGTTACCGGTTCGAATCCCATAAATGCCAAAAGAGACTCTTCTCTGTTGGGCCCTTGAGCATTTAACCTATGATTGCTGAGCGCTTTGTGTAGTGAGAAAAGTGCTATATAAATGCAACAAATTATTATTATACCACCAGAGTTATACACAGACAAATCTTCGTGTTTCGGCTGCTCCCATTAGGGGTTGCCACAGAGGATCATCTTTCTCCATATCTATACGCAGACAAATAATAACGGTAAAAATATTTTTGATTTTCCATTCAAGCTTATTTTTCACATAAAAAATACTGTAATGAGAAGTCAAGCAAAATGACACCTTTTATCTGCTAGCTGAAAATGATGACAATATGCAAGCTTTCGAGGGCAACTCAGGTCCCTTCTTCAGAGATACCTCAAAAGCTTGCATATTGTCAACTTTTTACTTGACTTCTCAATACATTCATAACGGCTAACACGGTACAACACCCAAGTACTACAGACATGAATATTACTAAAAGAGAGAAGCAGAAATCAAACACATCCACCTTAGCAAAAGGACAGGTGTCTATGTGTGTGTGTGTGTGTGTGTGTGTCCAGTTACAATTTCTCTGTTATATGCCATCTGAGTGGCAGATTTAGGTATGGCAGCATATCTCAACCTTTAAGTATTTGCGACCCGAGTTTTTGTAACAGTTTTAATCGCGCCCCCCTAACGTTTTTTCGAAACCCTAATAAAATATATTCCTATATTTTTTTCTGCCGATACACCGCTACAAGTTTTATTATCAACATTTATCTAACTCTATATTTATTTTTCGAGTATCAGAATGTAGTTTAAGTTAATCTATTTTGGTTTCAATAGATGTATTTTTCATATATTCGATTCTTGTTTTCTTTTTTTCACATCTTTGCACCCCCTTTTTTTGTTACTTGCCCCGCAGGTTGAGAACCGCCAAGGTATGGGTGACATGGTTAGCCACTCAGGGCAGTATCTTGCCAGTGGTGGCTCGGGGTGCTCGTACTAAAATATTTGGAATAGCGATGACAGCCTGAGCTGGTTAATCCATTAGGGTTGGCATTAATAAAAGTTAAATGTCATGCAATCTATAAAGTCTGTGTTATGCATAAGTGTGCCAATTATGTAACTGAAGGGGTGTGTGTTCTGGACACAGGGTGGGACGTCCCCAGGTCGTCGAAGTCTGGTAACACTGTTTGCGCTCCATAACCCAAAAGGCACAATTAATGAAAGATAAATGGTACGCACTCTGTAAATTCTGTAAAATGTATACTGAGGGGTACCATTTATATGAATAATAAGGTGTGCACTCCAGACACTGAAAGGGACAACTCACCCAAAGTCGTTGAAGTCTAGTAACACTGTTTGAATGCTGTAACCTAAGGGGCACCATATATGAAAGATAAGGGGCATATACTCTTTAAATTCTGCAGTATGTACACCAAGGAGCACCATTTATGTAACTGAAGGGGTGTGCGTTCTGGAGACAGAGGGGGTCCCCCTGGTCATTTTAGGTCTAGTAATACTGTTTGCATGCCTTAACCCAAGAGGCACCATATATGAAACATAAGCGGTATGCGCTCTGTAAATTCTGCAACATGTACACTGAGGGGTGCCATTTATGTAACTGATGGGGTGTGCCCTGCAGACACTGAAAAGGGCAAGCCCCCAAAGTCATTGAAGTCTAGTAACACTGCACGCCATAAATCAAGGGGCACCATATATGAAAGATAAGGGGCACCCACTCCTTAAATTCTGCAGTATGTACAGTGGGGAGACCCATTTATGTAACTGAAGGGGTGTGCGTTCTGGAGACAAAGGGGGTCCCCCTAGTCTTTGAGATCTAGTAATGCTAATACTGTTTGTGCACCTAACCCAAGCGGCACCATATATGAAAGATGTGCAGTATGCACTGTGTAAATTCTTCAATATGTACGCTGAGGGGTGCCATTTATGTAACTGATGGGGTGTGCCCTCCAGACACAAAAAGGACAAGCCCCCCACTGTTGTCGAAGTAGGAACAAGACGTGTGTAAATGAGAGGGGGTCAGTGGAATGGTGAGGATTCAAGGAGTAGAGTTGGTGAAGTTTAAATACTTGGGATTAACAGTACAGAGTAACGGGGATTGTAGAAGAGAAGTGAAGAAGAGAGTGCTGGCAGGGTGGAGTGGGTGGAGAAGAGTGCCAGGAGTGATTTGTGACAGACGGGTATCAGCAAGAGTGAAAGGGAAGGCCTACAGGACGTTAGTGAGACCAGCTATGTTATATGGGTTGGAGACGGTGGCACAGACCAGAAAGCAGGAGACAGGGCTGGAGGTTGCAGAGTTAAAGATGTTAAGATTTGCATTGGGTGTGACGAGGATGGATAGGATTAGAAATGAGGACATTAGAGGGTCAGCTCAGGTTGGACGGTTGGGAGACAAAGTCAGAGAGGCGAGATTGCACTGGTTTGGATATGTGCAGAGGAGAGATGCTGGTTATATTGGGAGAAGGATGCTAAGGATAGAGCTACCAAGCAAGAGGAAAAGAGGAAGGCCTAAGAGAAGGTTTATGGATGTGGTGACAGAGGACATGGAGATGATGGGGGTAACAGAGTGAGATACAGAGGACAGAAAGATATGGAACAAGATGATCTGCTGTGGCAACCCCAAACGGGAGCAGCAAAAAGAAGAAGAAGAAAACATTCATAATGCTATACACACGTGCATAAGAAGCACCTCTGTGGTTTTAGTGAAGTAAGCCACTCATACAGCACACATCTCCATCACATAATGAAACACAGCCGCTAACACCTTTGTCTCTTTTATCCAACGACCGGAAGACCAGTCCCATGACGGACCATGACAACACTTCCGGTTTTGCACTGAAGGACCCACCTTCACGCTCCGGCGGCTATTTAAAAAACAAATGGCACCAAAGTCGGTATTCTGAAGAGTATAGAACTCTAAGGAAGAGAATCATTTGCTGACTAAGTTTGAGAGTTCACAGAGCACTGGCTGAGCTCGGCGTGAGACTTCTGCAATTTTTTGTGAGCACCAGACAGGCTAAAGGTCTTGCTCAGAGTCACAGACCGTGAGGATTGAATGGACAGCATTGGAGTGGACAGTCCACTTCTTTATTCACTAGGTAGCCCTAGGACATTCAGCGTAGTTAGCCTTCACATATGTTATGCTGTTATGGCCTTGTGACAACATGACCTTCTCTTTAGAGCGCCTTCTCTACAGCAGCAGTACACCTTAATGTAATATCCACCAATGTCACTGAGCCTCAGCAACCTTTAGACTTATCATTGACCAAAATCAAATAAATCAATTGATCAGGAACAGGTCGGTCAGTTAACAACGGGTCTTCTATCTTTGAACGCAGATCTGTTATAAGATAAGAAGCACACACCAGCAGGACTAAAGACATAAAACAGATAACACACAGCAAACTCAGTAAAACACAAAGACTCAGAGATAACTAAGAGCTTGGAGCTCACTAATCTTCCAGCTGTTCTGGTGACCCAACGCCAGATGACCTTACCAAATTAAGGGCACTCTGTTCTTCAGTCTAACTATTTTTGTTCCTGATTGCCGTTCAAGTATGGGAGATCATTTAGCGCTACTACCTCATAGCTCCATTGGCATGGTGTCTGCTGCCATAACTCTGGATTTGTTGTTTTCTCTCAGAGCCCACATATATTCTGTCAGGATGCTTCAATCTTCTGCCAGACTGACCCAGGATTAGGGAGTGAGTCTCGACGTACCCAGTGATGGACTTGGACTGGCATCACATCCAGGGTTAATGTCTGCTTCTGCTGCCAGGATGTTCAGATATTCTGGTTGCAACCCTGAAATGGCAAACTAATACATGCAATGACGTCTTTGCACATGTGACAATAATAAGCCTGTGCAAGTCATGCCTTAGAGTGCCAGAGGATTGGGTACCAACCATAAACCTATAAATAGCTTAATGTTAGCAGCATTTCAGAATGGGAAATAAAGCAAGTCACGCTTTAGGGTACCAGATGACTGTGTACAAACCATGTTCACTGTCTCCACAGGCTTCAGAGATGTTCCATGTTGGGTTACTTGGGGATTCTATGCTGCTGTAATTTACATCTGCTCTTTTAAGAGGTTTGCTCAGGGTCACACATACATTATGAGGTTTGAACCAGCAGACTTTGGGTTTAATGTCCAGGGCCTCAGTCGCTACTCCATAATACCTGCCTTTGATTATGGTTCTCTGAGGCAGACCATCCTGGATGGTCCTGTATTTGTGTTTGCAGCCACAATATTAAGGCAGAAAGTTCACACAACTGTTTGAAATTATAATGCCAGACTCCATATTGAAGTGATTTACTGAAGACCTGCATTGCATGTTGGGATGTCACTTAAGATTTTCTTGCTGTGAATTTATGACTCCATTATTCCTCCCGTTCTTTCACTTTCTGATCCTCCTTACTTGAGCATGTGGTCTTGGGGAGCTGAGGTTAATCCTGGAAACATTAAACGCAAGGCAGGATGGGATAGATAGATAGATAGATAGATAGATAGATAGATAGATAGATAGATAGATAGATAGATAGATAGATAGATAGATAGGAAAGGCACTATATGATAGATAGATAGATAGATAGATAGATAGATAGATAGATAGATAGATAGATAGATAGATAGATAGATAGATAGGAAAGGCACTATATGATAGATAGATAGATAGATAGATAGATAGATAGATAGATAGATAGATAGATAGATAGATAGATAGATAGATAGATAGATAGATACTTTATGGGATACCACATGAAAAATATAACCATGGGCATAACTGCATTCAGTCAATACACGTTAATTTGTGGGCAGCAGTTAATGTAACCTACCTGTCTTTGGGTGGCACGCCCACTTGAACAGTGGGGGAAAATTTAAACTTCACATAGGCATGTGGGCCTGGGCCTGGATTTGAACGTATGTCACCTGAGTTGTGAAGCAATAACGATAATGACTCCGGGATGTCACACATGATAACAGTAGTTAATCACATAGAATAAAATAATTAAATGAAATCAATATTAATTCAGCATCCTGGGTTTCCTGGTAACTGTCAGTGTGGAGTTTACACGATCTCCTCACATTGCTTTTTGAGCTTTCCTACTTGTACTTTGCTTTTCCTCCCATGTCACTGAAGAAGTACAGGTTACGTTCAATGGTGATACCATATTGGTCCTGACTGAGTGTGCAACTGTGTATGAGAGGACCCCAAGATGAATTGATGTCCCATCCCTGGCTGGTGGACCACATGGATCACAAAACCCTGTCATGTATTAAATTATTTTGAGGAATGGCATGATATGGTATACAAGATCAGTCTTTTCTGTGAATTGAGCAAATTTGCCACGTTTATAATGGAAATCAAATTATTAACTTGCTTAAAGCTGAAAAGCATTGAGACTTCAGTGGACTATGGACCTCTATGTAGTTTAAGGATAATAATCACCGCATCAAAAGGAAGGGCAGAAGGGCAGTCTCCTTTAAAGTTCTGGGCTGTTAACTTTTCACAGATAGTTAATAAAGTGTCAAGTAGTACACAGCATAAACATAATGAGAGCCTGTAGCAGAAGGCACAAGAACAACTCTGTGAGTTAGAAAAGGAGGCATATGGCTCCCAAACGGCTTTGTTACCACACGACATCCTCAATCTGTCTCCCAAAATGTCCCCATTCCCAACCCTTTTTACGTCTGACAGTACAGTAAGTTGACAGCCTGGCACCCTCTCACTTCATAGACACAGACATTCAGTATATTGTATATCTTCTACTTATATAATATAACACTAAGATCTGTGTGTCCAGTCCCTCTGCGAAATCTGATTGGTCAGTTTGGCCTTGGTGTGATTGGTCAATCTGGCTTTGGTGATGAAATTGACAGAAGTGCAAGTGTGAGACCTATGAGAAGGAGTGAAGGCGTACAAGGCATGCTGGGATAGTTGCCTTCAAAGACACCAAGTATACAAAGATACTATATAATAGATACATAGACAGATATGCATATGCTGTACATATAAACATATATATATATATATATATATATATGAATTACTCTGGGTGTCTCTCTCTAGGAGGTTTGGTTCTGCCGACATGTTCCCCTTGCTTGTGCATTAGCAGCGGGAGGAAAAGTAAAAGGGATATCGTTTTCTTCAGATTTGTAGACCGCAGGCTGGTAGACCCCTGATGTCACTTCCAATTCTCTACCAGAAGTCTTCACATTTCCAGTCCCAAGACCTATTTTGCACCAAATCTCGCTGAAAGTAGGTGGTCATTCCAGAGTTGCATTTGAAGAAGATATTACAAATGAACAGGCTTTTTACTTTACAGCACGGGCTTACACAGCTAGAATATATATATATATATATATATATATATATATATATATATATATATATATATATATATATATATATATAGTGGAGATTACTCTCATTGAAAAATAATTCTTTAAATTACACAATAAAGTTTTGGGGACCATCCCTGTTTATTGTCGTCAAGACAAAGTCTTGAAAAGTCTTTTCAGTACAATGAACACTTTACTGACAACAAAATGGTGTTTTTATATGCAAAGAATTATGGGAATAGGAAATGGTTGGCATGGTGTGAAGTTGGAGACAGGAACTGGAACCAGTGTCATCAAGATGAGACAAAAGTGACATCATTGCGGATCACCGGAAGTGACGTCATCGCGGCCATTTTGGTACCCGGAAGTGGAGGTGTTTATTTTTCTTCTGTTTTTCTGTTGAGAGAAGAGATTCAGGTAAGTATGACGTGATGACACTTTATCTCGTGATAGTTCACTCACCTTTGGGCTCTTTGACTGCCTCCTAATCGCATGTGTGTGACAATAGATAGATAGATAGATAGATAGATAGATAGATAGATAGATAGATAGATAGATAGATAGACTATGTTAGGTATTCACAATATGGGTAATACACACTTCTTGGTTTAGAATGGAACTTGCATTGTTTTATTTATTATTTTAGTTATTTTATCACGTTGATGGCCTTAAAAATAATTTCATTTATGAATGTTACAAAACACGTATGATTTTTTGGAACTTTTCATCTTTACCTAAACACTGAGTTTTCTGCACCGATGCTTAGGCAGTATGTGATTCCAATTGGACATTGCTTTTCTGGCATTATGGGCATTAGGCACACACAGTGTACATTACAACATCGTAGATAATGTAAAGATAGATAGATAGATAGATAGATAGATAGATAGATAGATAGATAGATAGATAGATAGATATGCTGTACTTTATTTGTCCTCAGGGGGCAATTTGATATACAGTAGATACATGACCGTAAACAGCAGTAGAGTTAAAACTGTCAGCTGGGAAACTCTGTGTTCTTTTCATTTGATTTCAGAATGATAAATTATTTAAATAAAACAGGAATTTTGAACTTCTGCTGTTGTTCATTGGCAACTGAGATCGACTGGAGAGCAGGTACATTGGAAAACATGCAACTTGCCAGAGGAAACAGCTGACACATTCCATCACAGCCTGATGCTTTTTCTTTCTTGGTTGACAGGTTATCTGTCAAAAACATTTAAGAAAAAGAAAAGAAGAAAGAACAGAATAGGTGAAAAAAAATGGATGACAGTTTGACAGCTTCCAGACTTTTCAGACAACAATAGTTATCGGCCCCTGGAGGGCCAGGTTTCCATGGTGACTGGTCCAGAACTTCACTAATGAGCTCAGGCTCTTGGTCTCAGCTGTCAAATGTGAAGGGCAGGTGTCAGGAAGTTTTCCATCTCTCAGGTAATATTAAACTTTTCTTTGAAGCTGAGAGAGCATGGACCAAGTGTTAGCGCTCCCATTGCCTGTGCTGAAGAGTCTAAACATGCAGGCAAAAAAATCAATGGCAGTGCTTTGTCTTATTTGATGTCACTTGATTGTTTTACAACTCCCATGAAGAAAATGCTATTTAGTAGCCTATTTACTATAGGAATGGTCTGTGTACGGTCGATAGTAGATGCATTTATTTCTTTGACACTTTCACTGTTTTAGGTTTACCCACAATTAATAAATAAATGATTACAATGTTACAAAACAGAAAGTAAAACGGAATTTCCAGTTTTATAGAACTGTAGAACTCACATGCAACAAATTGTATCCGATAGATATAACCATCACAATTGGTCTTTAAAAATATTTGTTACTTTCCTGGTAGACATTAATGAATGATTTCTCAATGTGAGTAATGTGTTATTGAAGGGTACAATATTCTTTATGAGCTGTTTGTTAAATTATTTGTACATTTTTAAAAATAATGACCTAATATATGAATTGCCACTTAACAACATTTACAAGAATTTAAAAGAATATTCCCCCCAAAATTAAATTCCATTATATGATACTTGCCCTATTTAGTTTATTGTGATATCCAAGAAAAAAATGTAATCTTATGTTTTCTTGCAGAATGGAACGAAAACAGTTTATTATAGAATACCAATGCTCTACAATGGCAAGTGATGTGAGATAGATAAATTCTGAGATCTTGCTGCTAGCCTAAACTCAGTCTACATTGTACAGTGAAGCTGCAATTATTTTGAATAAGCTATTCAATCACATTATTAACACAATAATATAAAACTAACCTACAACTTGTAGATAGATAGATAGATAGATAGATAGATAGATAGATAGATAGATAGATAGATAGATAGATAGATAGATAGATAGATAGTGTATAGTGATCTCTAACTAACTTACAGATAAATAGTCATTCAGTCAGTCATTGTCCAACCGGCTATATACTAACATAGGGTCACAGGGGTCTGCTGGAGCCAAACCCAGCCAAAACAGGGCAAAAGGCAGGAACAAATCCCCGGGCAGGGTGCCAGCCCACCACAGGGCACACACACACACCAAGCATACTCTAGGGAAAATTTTGGATTGCCAATGCACCTAACCTGCATGTCTTTGGACTGTGAGAGGAAACCGGAGCGCCTGAAGGAAACCCACGCAGACACGGGGAGAACATGCAAACTCCACGCAGGGAGGATCCAGGAAGCGAACCTTGGTCTCCTTAACTGCGAGGCAGTAGCGCTACCACTGCACCACCATGCCGCCCCTACAGATAAATAAATATACTTTATTGATCCTTGAAATGAATATCACTATTGTCAGGATATTGTTATAGGTGACCTTCTGCTAGACTCAGTGTGAGAACAGAATGGAAGGACAGCAGACTTGTCAAGGTTCTCTGACTTCCTCAGAAGCTGATCCACACTCCATTTCCTTTACAGTGGCACAGATAGATAGATAGATAGATAGATAGATAGATAGATAGATAGATAGATAGATAGATAGATAGATAGATATTTTAGTGTAGTAGGCAGTATAGATAGATAGATGGGAAGATAGATATTTTAGTATAGTAGGCAGGATAGATAGATAGATAGATAGATAGATAGATAGATAGATAGATAGATAGATAGATAGATAGATAGATAGATATTGTAGTGTAGTAGGCACGATCAGATAGATAGATATTTTAGTGTAGTAGGCAGGATCAGATAGATAGATAGATAGATAGATAGATAGATAGATAGATAGATAGATAGATAGATATTTTAGTATAGTAGGCAGGGATATTCACCGATTTCTCCTCTCTACCTCCTGCTGAGTGTTTCCCACTCTCTTTCTACTGTGACTCAATGATATGAGGCATCAGGCTCTCTTTTATTCAAGATCCAGGAGTGCTTCTGGTGCCACTTCATATCTTCCAGGGCATAAGAAAAAAAGGGAGGTCCTCCCTATAGAGTGGCCTCTCTCGATCCCTAGGGACACCAGCAGGGCTGCACACCCGGACTCCATCTCTCAGGCAACCCTGTGAGTGTCCTGACTGGATTCCAATATAAGGACCGCTGCCACCTGGCGTACTGGGGACTGAACCCCTCCAACTCCTCAGCTTTTCTCAGTCCATCTGCTATAGTATACCAGCCAGGTAAAATTTATTTTTGTCCCTCTGGCCAATTTGCTTGCATTATTGCACTGGCATCCCATCCAGGTAATGGGATATCATCTGATCTGTTCAGGATGCACATTCTCCTCCTACGATAGATAGATAGATAGATAGATAGATAGATAGATAGATAGATAGATAGATAGATAGATACTATATAATTAATAGATAGATAGATAGAACTTTATTTGTTCCTCTGGAGAAATTAGGTTTTTTTTAAATTTCTGCATCATAAAATGAACTTAAATAAACGTCTACTAACAAAGAACAGTAAAAACGCCTTTCAGTCGTTCTCTATTTACCGTATCCCGAATATCGACTCAGCATGTACTAACCACTGCAGTTTCATTCTGTTTCATTGTGGCTTATCTCTATAGAACTTAGTAACAGTATGCAGCTATACAAGAGCACTGCTGTTATGAATTGGACGCACCCACGACCACCTGCTGTTATACTGGGCCAATCACGTGTCAGCTATGTATGCACACCTTTAGATGTGGGAGGAGCCTTTGATGTGAGCCTGGGGAGAACATGCAGACAGTAACCAGTTTTAGTATCTTCATCCATGTTCAGTACGGATGCAGGAGTTTGAAATTATAAATAGCCTTCATTAGTTTCTGCCCAAATTGTTATTACATTATTAGAGAGATAATTCTATTTTTGTACTGCTGGAAAGCAGAAAAACAAGGGAATGAGTTAGGATAATTGACAAAGAGAGGAATCGTAGTCAAAGTGCTAGAAATGGGTCAATACCAGAGTGACGTTAATTTCAAATACCAAAGCTGAAACAAATCTCATAAATCCTAGTAAGAAAGCAAAGCAAGATGTTTCAAACTTAAGAATTCCAATATAAACACAGGTACTAAAATGGTCCTTTGCGCCAGTATTTGAGGCGTTGTGTTAATAACATCTGACGCAGTGATGTTCAAAAGCTCGGAAACCAGGAGTGGCATCCTAAAGAACTCATAATATGGTGCTGCCCATGAGCAAAGCAAAATGGCATTTCAGTAACGTGAAAATAATAAAAAAAAAAAATTAAAACTAATTAAAAAAAATGAGTAGCCAGAATTGCTCCTGTGTACAAAAAAAAAAAAAAAAACTTTTCGTAAGAGAAATGTATTCCACTCATAATAGAGTCTATAAATGTAATGCTAATAATAGTTAATTATTGTATGTTAGTTATATTTTTGCTGTAGAAATTACAGAATATTTTAGCTAAACATGTAATGGAATTCTTACTGGATAATTAATGAATACTCCCGTTTTCGGTAAGTTGAAGAGCAGTTACAGCTGCTGGCAATATGAAATAAAATATCAAACTGTCCAGAATAAACATCCGCATTGCCAACCACTCAGTGAAAAATAAACAGGAAAGCACAAATGTTATTTAAGTGTAAAGAATGGCAGAAATGTGAAGTAAAAAAGAGCGATCTTAGTTATCGCAGCAGCTCTGTGGTTCAAGCCACAGCATTCCCTCCCTGTGTCTGCGTGGAAGAGCATCGGATTACTTTGGTTTTCCTTCAAATTAAAGAGCAGCACACGCACTATTTGGCAAAAAAAGAAAACACTGGACTGGATAAGCAGGTTATAAAAATGGATGAAAGTACCGGGCCTTAGTTACATTTAAACTTTTTAACTGTGAAAAAAGATAATCGTAAATCCAATCTACTTGACGTCTTTGTACTTAATTTGTGTCGGACGGCTCGCTGACTCTCAACCATTTGCTTGATGACATTTCATTGATTTAATCTGAAAAAATATGTACGAAAAAAAAAAGGATTAAATGACTCATAATCCTGAAATCAATTTAAAAGGTGGGGGGGTCTTCGACAGGGAGGCGAGTACTTTGTAATAAAACACTCAGCATGCAGCACTGAGCTGTGAAAATAAATTCTTGTTTTGACATTTTTGAGGGAAGGCTTGTCAAAATCCTCCTTTGGATTTGTGAAACAGGCTTGTAATTACAAGCAGCTGAAGTGTGAACCAGACTCCTTTTAACCTGTTCATCTCCATGACGGGGCTTTGCGCTGATGTATGCCGCGTTATTACAGAACGGACTGTTTCTCAGATTCCACACAGTATACTGATAGAGGGAGTGTGTCCCCAAATAATTCTTTAATAGAAAGAATTCCTTTCATTTTATTCATTTCAAAGCTCTTATTGTGTAGCCACTAATGTGCAGCATCCACCTGGATGATGTGACGGCAGCCATTTTTGTGCCAGTGCGCTCACCACACGTTAGCTGTGAGGTGGTGAAGGGGTGAGAGAGACATTTAGAGACAGGGGATGATTAGGGGGCCAGAATGATTGTGCCATGGTGGACATCAGGATACCCCTTACTCTTTGTGAAAGATGCCCTGTTGTCTTTAATGACCAAAGAGAGTCAGGACCACCTCGGTTTTACATCTCATTGGAAGGACGGCATCATTTTTACAGCACAGTGTCCCCTGTCACTGCACTGTGGGCATTGGGATCCACATTCAGAACACAGGGTAAGCGCCCCCTGTTGCCCCCCCCCAACACCTCTTCCAGCAGCATCCCAAGCTTTCCCTCAATCAAGGGTGGGCAGTGTCGATTCTGGAGGGCCGTAGTTGCACAGTTGTTTAATGAGAAGTCAATTATTGCTGATGAAGGACTTTTTGCTCAAGTGACATTTTGATGCTTTACTTTAGTGGTCTCGCTTGTTAAGGCTCCATTCATCCATCCATTTTCCAACCCGTTGAATCCGAACACAGGGTCACGGGGGTCTGCTGGAGTAGGGCGCCAACCCACCGCAGGACACACACACCCACACCCACACACCAAGCACACACTAGGGGCAATTTAGGATCGCCAGTCCACCTAACCTGCATATCTTTGGACTGTGGGAGGAAACCGGAGTACCCGGAGGAAACCTTCTTAAGGCTCCCCACCCTTAATTGCTTATTTCAGTCTTAAACAGCTGCATTCTGTGTTTTTAATGGCTCCTTAATAGCAATAAGATCCAGGTAACAAAGGAGCCGGTAGTTCTCCATCTAACTTGTTTCCATTTACACCTCTCTGTGGACTCATCATGCACTCTTTGGTAAATAAAACATGTACGAGATGAATATGACAGATTGAAAATGATCTGTTTTAGGCTTCAAATCATTTGGGTGATCTCCTTGGAATGATGTAAGAACCTAACATTGCAGGCTAAGGAGCCATGCAATTAAATTAGAGTCTGAGACTGGCAATCATTGGTTTCTAATTAAGCAACTCGGTGGGAACGAAAACCTGCAGCCACTGCAACCCCCTGGGGTTGACTTTGCCCACCCTTGATATAGAACAAGGTGAACGTTTCCATTTTACTCCACATTATTTAGTTTTCAAAGGAAAATTGAATTTTCTTGGAAAGTGAGAGGATGTCTGAGGAGTGGAGAAGAAGTGTACTGGTGCTGATATTTAAGAATAAGGGGGATGTGCAGAGAGCTGTAGTAACTACAGGAGGATAAGATTGATGAGCCACTGCATGAAGTTATGGGAAAGAGTAGTGGAAGCTCAGTTAAGAAGGGAGGTGAGGATTAGTGAGGAGCAGTGGGGTTTCATGGCAAGAAAGAACACCACAGATGTGATGTTTGCTCTGAGGATGTTGAATGAGAAGTATAGCGAAGGCCAGAAGGAGTTGCATTGCATCTTTGTGGACCTGGAGAAAGCGTATGACAGGGTGACAAGAGAGGCGTTGCGGTATTGTATGAGGAAGTTGGGAGTAGCAGAGAAGTATGTAAGAGTTGTACAGGATATGAACGAGGGAAGTGTGACAGTGGTGAGGTCTGCGGTAGGAGTGACGGATGTATTCAAGGTGGAGGTGGGATTACATCAGGGTTTGGCTCTGAGCCCTTTCTTATTTGCAATGGTGATGGACAGATTAGACAGGAGTCCCCGTGGACTAAGTTGTTTGCTGATGACATTGTGATCTGTAACGAGAGTAGGGAGCAGGTGGAGGAGACCCTGGAGAGTTGGAGGTTTGCTCTAGAGAGGGGATGAATAAAGGTTAGTAGGAAGAAGACAGAATACATGTGTGAATGAGAGGGAGGTCGGTGGAATGGTGAGGATGCAAGGAGTAGAGTTGGTGAAGGTGGATGAGTTTAAATACTTGGGATCAACAGTACAGAGTAATGGAGATTGTTAAAGAGAGGTGAAGAAGAGAGTGCAGGCAGGGTGGAATGGGTGGAGAAGAGTGTCAGAAGTGATTTGTGACAGACGGGTATCAGCAAGAGTAAAAGGGAAGGTCTACAGGACAGTAGTGAGACCAGCTATGTTATATGTGTTGGAGATGGTGGCACTGACCAGAAAGCAGGAGACAGAGCTGGAGGTGGCAGAGTTAAAGATGCTAAGATTTGCGCTGAGTGTGATAAGAAGGGATGGATAGGATTAGGAATGAGGACATTAGAGGGTCAGCTCAAGTTAGATGGTTGGGAGACAAAGTCAGAGAGGCGAGATTGCACTGGTTTGGACATGTGCAGAGGAGAGATGCTGGGTATATTGGGAGAAGGATGTTAATGATAGAGCTGCCAGGGAAGAGGAAAAGAGGAAGGCCTAAAAGAACATTTATGGATGTGGTGAGAGAGCACATGCAGATGATGGGTGTAACAGAGCAAGATGCAGAGGACAGACAGATCTGGAAGAAGATGATCCACTGTGGCGACCCCTAACAGGAGCAGCCAAAAGAAGAAGAAGTGTGACCCGCTGCCCTCGGTAGAAGAGGTTAAGCACTCTGGGGGTCTTGTTCACAGTGTAGAGCTTACCCATAAAATGGTGCAGTTAGCAGCAGTTTTGCAAACCTTTCTGAAAACAAAGGTTTCCATTTTGTCGTTATAGTTTATCAAGTGTGTGGATTGAAGGCAAATGTATTCATTTAAAATGAAATCGATAAAACAATAAAATCTCACTAACTATGGAAAAACCTTGTATGTCACATCTTTCAAGTTTTTGGCAAATTGAGAAAATGATGTCGTCCTAGAATTAACGATCTGTAGATTTCACATACACAATATTGTTTTTTTCACAAATCAACAACACCTGCCATTTAAATCATGCTCTTGTAGCAAACCACATGATCATAATCCAAAATTTTTATTGGTAGCTGGTCTTTCCTCATTGGTCAGTGGAGTTGCTAGGTTTTTGTCTTGCACTATGTAACATACTGTGTACATACCAACTTGTCCCATCATGCTATGACCAGAATGAAGACATATCCGGCCATCATCACTAACTTATAACATCAGGAAAGACCTAGAAACTCCAAAAACAAACAAAAAAAAAAAATTAAAAAAAAACAAAATAACTTGGTTTTGAGACATGTGGAGAAAGTGAAAGGGGTCTGAATATTTTCTGAATCTACGGTATAAAGTGTACTTCTTCCTCTGTGCCCCACATTTCTAGACCAGCTCTTGAACAACATTTTCCTGCTGTGTGTCTTTCTCTTTCTCTCTCTGTCCTTCTCTAGAGTCTCCCTTTGTAACCCTAACCTGGTCCCTGGTAATCCACTCTCAGTAAAGTTATCCAATAGTAACAGTAAAGGATAAAACCGTGTAACATATAAATACCTAAGTACAAACATCTAATTAAACATCTAGTAAGAGACTATTACTGAAATACTCCCAAAGGGTAGGTTTATGAAATATCTCTCAAGTAAATTAAGCAAATTCTAGGAGTGTAACAGAAATCAAGTTCAGAGGTGATATGATCAAAATGTCTCCAGTTAGCAACATTTCTAGAGAAAACAAACCCTAGTAACTGGTGACCATGAGAGTCTTGAGCAGCGCTAACTTATCATGGCTGTAGAAAAAGTCATAGTAGCTGACCATATGACCATATCCTGTAATTCTGAAGTCCTCACTTTTTCGTGAAGTGGCATGTGATCTGCGCCACTGCCTCATGGTTCCATGGGGACACTACCATGTGCAGGTATCTCTCCGATTACTTCAACTTCCATCCCGAATCTTAAAGAATCAACTGTTAGTTTTATTATTTATTTCAAATTCTGAGGTGTTTTCACACTCCTAACCTATAAAACATCGACCCCACATAGAAGTCGGAAAAGATGAAGAAGACAAAGGAGAAGAAGTCCGTTTTCTTTTGTGCCAAATTGATGATATAATTAGTTACTTTGTTTCCATCTCCATTTATTTTGGTTGCACTTCACACGGTAAATTTTCAAGCAAACCAGAATGTAACAATAAACACTCGGTCTGCGTTTGGTGGACTTCTTTCAAGAACTTGTTGTGTGTAATTATGTTGGATATTTACCAAACATACTGTAGGTCTGTGTTATCATTAGCTAGACAAGTACATGAAAGTCATGTGCCTTTTCATATTTACGGGAAGCACAAGTCTCATCTCGATATCACAACAGAAGATGGTGAGCTCTGCTGAAGCCATACAGTAATGTGCTTCAGTCTGTTGTTTATGAAGCAAACCGTGTTGAGAAGCCTTTTGGAAGGTATTGGGCAAAATAAACCTTTTAATTCAACCGGGACTTCTGTCTATGTAGTTATGTTTGGGGTTTGGGGCAAAGCTAGCCCCCCTACACGCCACAATATTTAACTGTTTTCATGCTAGATTGCCTAATTAAAGGCAGAAATGACATACCATGACATCTACAAGACACACACCAAATATTACTCATAATGCATAATATGTTCTGTAGTTAGATCGGCCCCATGTCATATCGCATTTGGTCTGTACCAGACTACAGTTGGCGAGTTTGCATCATCTACCTAAACAAACCAGAGTATGACATAAATCACTGTAGAGTCGAAACATTCCTTCCAATGGAACAATGTGTGAAAATACCTTTACTCAGTATGAGTGAGTGTGGCTGTGGCTGGTGCCCCCCCCTCCTGGACCAGCTCATCCATTGTGCCAAACTGCTGCCTTCGATAGGCTCCCAGTTGTTGTGAGCTGGACTAAGCAAGGTCTTGACATAAAACTATTATGCATAAGCTATGATCTGAAAGATGGGAGCCAATCACAACCACTGCCCCACCTTCTCTTCTCTGTTCCTCAGTGAGGGACGTCGGAAGCAAATTTAAGAGCTGATTTTAAAAGATTTATTTTCAGGCTCGTCACTTTTTATAGGTATTCCCTCAATGCCTCTCTGGCATTTCCTCTGTTTTTGTAAATTCTGTTAATCTGACCTCATTACTGCTGCGCTCTTTTAGTTTCACTCAGCCCTTTGACATCTCGATTAATTATTTTTCCTACACACTAGAATAAACTACCTCAGCATGAGTTTATGCCGGTCTTTAAGTAAATTGATTTTTTGTTTGTTGAGATTGTGTCATTTAGGCGTAGATTTTATTATTATTGTTATCATTTTTGTTAAAGGTACCAGGCAAGATAAGACAGGTTTCTGCTGCAGGCTGTGAAAAGCACCACAGCTCTTTTCTAGATCAGCAATAAAGGTGCCCATTGTAACACACCATATTTGGTCAAGTTTCACAAAGTTGGAAAAAGAGCAATATATATATATATATATATATATATATATATATATATATATATATATATATATATATATATATATATAGAGTGACAGTAGGGGGTTGACCCCTGAAAACCACAGACAATACATTCAAACAACAGGTAAAAGTCCCATTAATGAATTTTATTATTACAATAATGTGCACAAAGCACCTCCACCTCCACTATTCTCAGTAATAATACAAATAATATCAATAAATCAATACAATAAACACCCAGCAGCTCTGTTACACTTCCTCCCAACTCCAGCTCAGTCTGCTGGCGTTTCCCACAGTCCTTTTATATTCCTTGACCCAGAAGTGCTTCTGTCTCTCAGTTCCTGTGATTTCATAGCACTTCCAGGTCAAATAAAAACTTCTTCTTTTCTTCAGTCCAGAAGTACTTCATTTCTTCCATCCCCGTGATTAGGGAGTACTTCCAGGCTATAATAAAAACACTTGTGCCTCCCTGCAGCGTCCCCTGGCGGCCCCCACTGTATCCAGCAGGGCTGTGAAGCTGAACTCCATTGTCCATGATGTCCTGCTGTAATTTGGGGCACCTCCATGTTGCAGGGAGGACTCCATCTAGCGGCGTGGGGGTGTTGGCCAGCCATCTCTCACAAGGCACACAACGTATGCGCTGCTCTAGCGTACCAGCGTAGCGTGCCGGCCATATATATATATATATATATATATATATATATATATATATATATATATATATATATATATATATATATATATATATATATATATATATATATATACTGTATATATATTCCACAAGGCTGGATTCAATATTTTACAGATACACTACATACTGTATAAACTTCTTTTT
Organism: Polypterus senegalus; assembly: GCF_016835505.1. Classification (NCBI taxonomy): domain Eukaryota; kingdom Metazoa; phylum Chordata; class Cladistia; order Polypteriformes; family Polypteridae; genus Polypterus; species Polypterus senegalus. The sequence goes on along the minus strand of NC_053165.1, from coordinate 16,489,201 downwards.
TTAAAATATATATATTTTATTTTCAAAAACCAGAACATTACAATAGCAATCCACTCATACAAATAATAACATACCAGGTACAGCCATTTACTTCAAATTTAATACAATAAAAGCTAACCACAAATAGAAGACAAAGGAAAACAACAAAACACATTAGATACTCAATTCCAGTCCCAGAAGGCTTATTCTAAAATAACAATAATGAATTCTTGCCATGTTTTAAAAACTGCTTGGTACATACAGGACTAAAGAGTATTCTATGTGTGGTTGAGTTCCACTCCTTTTCTAAGATGCCAATTGAAGGGTCCCTTTCCCAGTGCTCCTTAGGGTCTTTCAAGGATAGATTCTTTGAAATATTTTTATTTATTATTGCTCTCTGGATCCTTAATTGAGACTAACCAGTATTGCCTCTGGCATTGATTTAGTTGTCAGATGCGGAAAGTTGGGCAGGTTTCTTTAACAAACTTTGTAATTTGCATGTAGAAAAAGAAGAGTGTAGCTGGGAAATAAAATTTTGAGTGTAATTGTTTACAAAATGAAAATACGTTGTCTATATAAAGATCTGTAAGTATCTTGATCCATAGCGGTTTCCAAAAGTTAAATACTTTCAATATTCAATGAAGGTTGAAAAAGATGGTTATCTTGTATAGGAGCAACAGAGAATAGCTACTCTACTTTGAAATTTGTCCTGCATTGATTCCGCATTTTAAGTAATTGGTGGACGACTGAGTTACTGGTGAACTGACGATAGTTACTATTACATGGGGCACAATGTATGGCATACTGGGAAGATTTAGAGCAGGATTTAATTTCCATTGACAGCCTAACTGTAATGGATTTATGAATTTCTTTTTGATTTTATCCATGGTACTTCCAAACTTATGTTGGAATAGATCTTTATTTTACCATATTTTTTATGGTTATACCTAGATATTTAAATTGTTTTGATATTATGAATAAGTAGCTATCTAATATAGTATGACATCGTAGAGAGTCCACAGGAAGAGCACTTTTATTCAGGTTAATGTTTAAGACTAATAGTAGGTGTTATTGTGGGTCTGATACATTGAGCACCATACCATCTGCCTATAGTAAGTTTTTCTGTTCAAGTTCTTTTCTGATAAACCCTTTATCTCCATTTTTATTTTAAGAGCCAGTGGCTCAAAGGTTAATACAAAACATATTGGTGATAGTGGGCATCCTTGTCAAGTACCTCATTCTAATTTAACTTACTCCGAGTTTGTGTTATTAATGCAGACTTAGACTTCTGGACTATTAGTTTGTTCAGATTAGAGCCAAACCCATCACCTGTGCATTGTAGTAAACAGATAATCCCATTCAACTCTATCAAAAGCTTTTTCTGGATTAGAAGATAATAAGAGTTCTAGAAAGTCAGAATTTGTTTGCGAGTGAATCACATTAAACATGCACCAAAGGTCTGAAGCTGAGTGTCCGGCTTAATTAAATGCAGTGTGATCTTGCCATATTACTAAGGGAAGCACTTTTCCAATCCTCAATGCTAGGACTTTTGTTAGTATCTTAACATCATTATTCAGGAGAGAAACTGGCCTACAAGAAGCATGTTGGAGAAAAGGCTAATAGATTTTAGCTCAACAAATCCACAATCAGGAAGTCTGCAACAAAACTGGAATAAAATATGGAGCATACAGAGAAAATGACACATTCAAGGAGTACTAGAGCTCCTTATACTCCTTTCAGTGTAAAGAAGATGAGACACAAGCTAAAGTGTTTATCAATAAAATACAAAAAGCACAGATCAATTTTACAGGTGCAGGAAAACTGGAAAAAAACACTGATACTTTAAGAGAATGTCATAAACTCACTCCAACGTGGGAAAGCTTCAGGCCTTGATGGCTACCCAATTGAGTTTAAAGAAAACAAAACCACTAAGTTGGCTCCTTTATTGTTAACAACATTCATAGAAGTTAAAGAACACACAACAGACATTTTCTCACATTTCCTGATACGTTTAATCTAATATATCCAGAGATTTTGTTTTATAGCAGTGCAGTGGCTAGTGGTGCTGCCTCAGAGATTCTTCATCTTCTTCTTCCTATTAATCTTTTCCCATGTCTCTGTGCGGTTGATGTACTTAATCAACTTTCTTCCTCCAGTCCAGCCCCTTTCCTTCAGATCTTCTTTTACTTTATCCATTCACCTTCACTTTGGCTTCCTTCGCTTTCTCTTCCATTTCCTTCAGATCTTCTTTTACTTCTTCATTGTCTCCCCTCATTACATGTCCTAGTAGAAAAGGAAAGAAAGAATGGAAAATACAACTCTGAGGTGCAGGTTTGGTGTGGTTCAAACTTGGAACTGGAAACAAACCTTTTCTGTGGGGTGACTTTCAGATCTTTCCTCTCTCTTTCAATCTTCTCCTTCTGCTTCAAGTCATCAGACTCTCCCACTGTAATTGTAGGGTCATTTTTTTTAGATGAACATCCCAGAACGCGGGAGGTGGTATCGTTTTCTTGAGCCTGCTAAGTACGTATTATCCATCTCAAGAATGGCACATTACATTGTCGCTCAGAGACTCTGACCTTTTTAATGTTTACCTTAAAAAAAACTCAGTGGGTGGCATGGTGGCGCAGTGGGTAGCGCTGCTGCCTTGCAGTTAGGGGACCCGGGTTCGCTTCCCGGGTCCTCCCTCTGTGGAGTCTGCATGTTCTCCCCATGTCTGCGTGGGTTTCCTCCCACAGTCCAAAGACATGCAGGTTAGGTGCATTGGCGATTCTAAATTGTCCCTAGAATGTGTGTGTGCGTGCCCTGCAGTGGGCTGGCACCCTGCCCAGGGTTTGTTTCCTGCCTTGTTGGCTGGGATTGGCTCCAGCAGACCTCCGTGACCCTGTAGTTAGGATATAGCGGATTGGATGATGGATGTATGGAAACTCACCAAAGTAGTTAATCAATTATTACATTTGCAGAATTATATTTATGCTCAAATCTGAATTTGCAAAAAATTATAATCAAAATAACTCCCAGACTGAGGTACATGAAACTCTAGCAAAGATAAGGATATGTGTCCAACATGTACAGTGCAAAAACCAGGTAACTAAAATAACTCGAAAAAATCTTCGAGTTTTTATCAGTTCCCAATAAAGCAACATTTCTCCTTCTCATTTCCGTTTCCAGCCAAAGCTACAAAGTTCTGTTTTAAGCATAATATTAATATTAACCCAAAATTAATAAAGTCATTTAAAAGAAGAATCCGGATTATGATTTGAAAGATTCGAAAATGCCTGTTATGGACAAGGTTAGGCCTGAAGTGTGACGAAAATGATCTAATCTTAGCATGTTTAAACTCTGTCACACACGTGCGATTAGGAGGCAGTCAAAGAGCCTAAAGGTGAGTGAACTATCGAGAAATATGGAGTGGTCTCCACAGAAAGCCAGAAGGAATTTAATTACCTCCACTTCAGGTTATACAAAATGGCCGACGCAACATCACTTCCGTCCATCTCCAATAACATCACTTCCGGCCATCTCCAATAACATCACTTCCGGCCATCTCCAATAACATCACTTCCGGCTCATCCAGTTCCTGTCTGACATCACTTCATGTCAACCATTTCCTGTTTCCCATAATCCTTACTGTATAAAACCTCCATTTTCATCTGAGTAAACTGTCAAATGTTCCTTTGCAATCAAAGACTTTTGATCTCTTTTTTCTTATATATTGTCCAAGGGCACTATACGGGGACAGTCCCCAACCTTTATATTTGTCAAGGCTTTTTATTTCAAGGGAAAACTTCACAACTCTTTAAAAGTGAAATTGGAACACCAAGTAGAATCTGTGTCTATTAGATAATGTCTTTATTTTTCATTTTTATGTCTGCTTTTCTAAGGTAGATTTTTTTTTTTTTAACAAATGGATTTTTTGTCTCCTTTCACATTTTGTACTGGCAGGTACAAAATGAAAAGCTTTTAATGCATTTTTCTGTGTGTCACAAAATGGCAACAATCTCATTTGAATATAGTTTTGGAAAGCAATTATAGTATTTAACTTTTATCCATAATTAGTGTAGCTAAACATCTAAAAAGGCTGTTCTGATGAAAGCCATTGTAAACAGTAAAATTACATTTTTTTTAATTATAAGAAAACAAAATGCAACATTTAATCACATTTGTGCAATTTAAGAGAAGACAATGCTTTTCCAAAAGTGTCATGTTCAGTCATAAATCTATCTGGGCGAATATAAGGAGAGGTGTATTTGGACAATGATCATTATTCTTTTCTAAAAAGCAGTTGGCATAATGGAATTTGTAACACCAGATTTGAGTTTTCTGTAAGATGAGGAGGAATGGGTTCAGACTCCAACTTTCTTAGATCATTAGAAGCGCTGTGTCGAGATCAGTCCATTCAGCCCATCAAGTCATGATATGAAAGTCCTTAAAGTCCTGCTTTCCACCACACTACGTGATAATTTATTCTATGCATATATGGTTCTTTGCGTGAGGAAAGAATTCTAACATTTGTGCCAAATCTAGCATTAACAAGTTTCCTACTATGTCAAAGCATTATTGTTGCAAAAAGTAACTGGGATCTACTGTAAAGGATTACACGTAAGAAGTAAACAATTTGAGATCTGAATACACAATGGGAGGGCTAAATCTAATATGATGTTAGGTTATATATCACGAGGTGTTGCATACAAGTCAAGGGAGCTTCATAACACACTAGTGAGACCTCATCTTTGGCACGGTGTACAGTTTTAGACTCCATATTACAAATAACACATAACAGAACGTTAGAAGAGTCTGGACGAGAACAGGCCATTTAGCCCTGCAAAGCCCGCCAGTCCTACCCAATCAGCTCTTCAAAAATAAGTCAAGTTTTGAAAGTCCTTAAAGTCCTACTGCCCACCACACTACTTGGTCTCGTATTCCATGTGTCTGTGGTTCTCTGTGTGAAGAAAAACTGCCTAATGTGTTTATGAATTTTACCCTTAAAAAATGTACAACTGTGTCCCCGTGTTCTTGCAGAGCTCATTTTAAAATAATAGACTTGATCCACTGGACTAATTCCCTTCATAATTCTAAACTCTTCAACCATGTCTCCTCTTAGTTTCTAACTGGTTAGATTGAAAATTTCCAGCTTCTTTAATCTCTCCTCATAGCTCACACCTCTTACTCCCAGAATCAACTTAGTCACTCTTTTCTGAAGTTTCTCTATTACTATTTTGTTAATGACACAGAAGAACAAGAAAAAGTCCAGAAAAGAACGACTAGGTTGATTCTAGAACTGCAAGTGATGAGCTATGAGGAAAGATTAAAAGAACTGAGCCTTTTTAGTTTAAGCAAAAGGAGATAAAGAGGAGAGAGAATAATCACCAGAGAGCCTCACCAATGAACTGCAAGAAACTTTGGGGCTGAGGGCAGTCCCTTGATGGTGGCCCCGCCTCTTAGGGAGTCACTCTCCAAACCCCACAGATCCTAATAGAAAAAGCAAAGACACATAAACACAGAAGAACAAGAAAAAGTCCAGGAAAGAACGACTAGGTTGATTCTAGAACTGCAAACGATGAGCTATGAGGAAAGATTAAAAGAACTGAGCCTTTTTAGTTTAAGCAAAAGGAGATAAAGAGGAGAGAGAATAATCGCCAGAGAGCCTCACCAATGAACTGCAAGAAACTGTGGGGCTGAGGGCAGTCCCTTGATGGTGGCCCCGCCTCTTAGGGAGCCACTCTCCAAACCCCACAGATCCTAATAGAACAAGCAAAGACACATAAACACAAAGACACATGCACCAAACTAATAAGAAACACAGAATAATACAAAACATTTACTCCAGTAACAATATTAACGTAAATAAAAGCTGCAAAAATGGACAAAAAGTACATCAAGAAGGAATCTGAACACGAGCCGGGGAGGAATTCTGGGATAAACACCATGTAGCTTGTAGTGAGAAAAGTTATTATTATTATTTATATTATTATTATTATTAAAAATAATAATATTTATACTAATTTATTACTTTTGTTAAATAAACCACTTCTGGAAAAAGCTCTTGCAAATACAAATAGAATGTGCTCAGACACAAACGAGCCAAGTCCTGAATTACAACAACTTAGTAAGTAAGTGGATTAAGGGTCCCTGATCACTATTACTGTATATTTTTTGTTATTTCCTAATACCAAACTGTTTTTAACTTTTTCGTTTATAGAATGTGCAATTATTTTTAGTATTATGCTTCACATGATTTTATTAACAAAGTCTAAGAAAGTGTTACTACAAAATATATCATCTACCGTTTCGATCTATTTTTTGGGCCGGGAGCACCAAGCTGGACAGACCATGACACCTAACATCTCCTCTTAGATTGTCCCCATGTGTTAGCAGAAACATTGAACTCCCTTTACTGTACCCAGGGTCTGCTCCTCAGCCTTCTCTCCGTGGGCCGAACCTGATACCTCCTCATAGAAGCCGGCAAGAATTCAGTCTAACTTCATGTCCAAACCTCCTCAACTGGTTCCTCTCAGTTCTGCTCTGAGGGGTGTCCTGTATTGCTGAACTCCTCGCCCTATCACAGAGAGAGACCCTACACAAGAACTTCTTTTCCCAGACTTTCAGTCGGCACCCAGAGCTCCATACAGACAATAAAATTCCTGTTGGTTTTTTTTTCTTTTCTAGAATACATAAAACAGATACCACAGCGGGAACACCTGGACGACAGTTCAGTATCTCACAATGCACACACTATCTGCTTATTTAGAGGTCTTTAATGACAAAGAGAATCCAGCCATTGTCTGATTCATCAAACCAAAGGGGAAAAAAAAATTAAAAAGTAAGTAACGCTAGGAAGTATTTGGAGTAAACATTTGGGCGTTAGATTAGAGGTTCCATAGTAAAACAGATGTGTTGATAAGCTGTGAGCCCGCTGGGGAAAGGCAGGGCCAGCAATTATTGATATTAATTTAAAGTTGTTAAAATAACCTCTTGTTTTTAAATAACTGCACTTTGTTTAAACCATGTCATAAAAAGCTTCATCAGATCCTTAATGATCCAATTCATCCTCTGCACTATAAATTCTGTTTCAAGTGACAGAACCATGCAAAGGTGCTTAAAAATAACAGGTGCTCACAACTGAAAAAAAACCCGTCTTCTTCAAAATTTTTCTTTCTTTTGTGATGCAGAAGAGCATTTGAATTTCCTGTTCAGTGGTAATAAAGCTCACCTTGGCCTTTAACCTGACTTTTGTTTTCTATCCGTCCATTTTCTTAACCCGTTTATTCAGGGCAGGGTCACGGGGCAGTCAGAGCCAATGCGAGCAATTATCAGGCGCAAGGCAGGAACAACCCTACCCCTAACCCTAACCCTAACCGTTAGACTGGTGAAGAAACAGTTTGTTGTAAATGTCCAATCCAACCAATCAATTGTATGTGATATCTGGATGACATATGGGGACCATAGGAACACGACCTCGATTCATTCAAAATCTTTATTGAAACTGTAAAAAATCCACAACTTCTCAATTAAAATAAAATACACAGCTGAGCCTTTCTCAGTAAATTTTCTGGACACCACCACTTGTGAGGGATCAACATTTAACAATACAAACATGCTAGACATTATTGTGTATTTCAAAGACACAGACACCCCTACTCTCCTACACAAAAACACATATTTAAGGGCTTTGTAGCAGTCCGGTGCCGATATGAATCATACCATCAATAGGATGGTGATTTATTTATTTCTTCAGTGGGGATTCCAGGAACGCACTCAACCTTGGCCTGACCCACACACACGCGCAGGCAGAGACACAAACCAGCAAATTAATAATATATTAAATGGAAAATCCAATACAAACAACAAAAATCAGACAATCCTCCCTTTTCCCTTATGGTGATACAATTTTAACACAACAATGAACCACAACAATAAAAACTCACAACAATGTCCTTATACAGTCCAATGCAACAAAAGTGGATGAAATGGTTTGGTGTGAAGATGAAAATTCTGGGAACAGCTTCTATGATAAATGAATGAAACAGTGCTACCAGTAATCCTGAGCGGCGAGAGGTGAGATTTGCAGGAGCGCTCCTTTTAAAGACTAATTCAGCACTATACATATGACAGGCAGGCACAAGACAGTCCGTTTATCCTAACCGGAAACGATCCAGGGTATAATTGACTTTTCAGTAGACATGGCGGAAAGATTACACAAAAACGTAGATTGATCGTTGCTCAGCCGGGCCCCATTTTCAACTTTCCCGCTGGCCTTTCTTGTCCCCAGCATCCCCTGCTTCCACTTCAGTTCTCCAATGAGGGCAATCCCTTTTGGGGCTGCTGGGAAATGGAGTTCTTCCCGCGTTAGCACTGCTACAACCTTAAAAAGTTCCAACTACTCAGGGTTCACGAAATATGTACACAAATAGAAGATTTTATGACTGCTACCAAAATACTTTTCAAAGCACTTATGACTAGAGGTTATTCCAGATCCTTCCTAAAATCCTGCTTTAGCAAGTTTCTTGAGATCAAACCAAATGGAGCAGATCATGAAATCTTACTCCTCATAACCACCTACTCCCAAAATAGTCAATAGGTGAACCACAATATTAAAAAATATTTTCAATAATCACAAAGATCTAATTCAGACCTCTTACCCTAATAGCAAATCATTTCAGCCTCCAAACTGGTACCTCCAAAACAAAACTAGTATCAGCAAAATTAAACAGTTGTAGGTGATGTCAGAACGGACTTGATGATGGCTTTGTATAGGGTGATCCAGATCTAATTATGCAATTTTCATTACGCTAGAACTTATTAAGTTTATTACATAGAAAATAACCTGAAAAATCCTGGACCATCGAGAAGTGTGCGAACTAACGACATGAAGAATCGTCTTCGTGCCAAACTGGAATCGTCCCCGCATAAATCAAAGTCATCCAGAAGATCTGGATCTGCATAATTACATCTGGACCACCGGGTAGAATTGGGCCACTATTACTTCAGGAAGATTGAATTTCCTCGGGTGACACAAAAAGAGCTCTCTGATGGGCGTCCTTAATAACGTATGTGATGTTATTGTCACATTTAAGGTTTTGTGACAGCACAGCAGCCATTTTTGTGCCAGCACACTCACCACACATTACCTCTTAGGTGGTGAAGGGTGAGAGATAGTCAGCCAATTACAGACAAAGAATAATTAGGGGGCCAGCATGTCTAGGGCAATGGTGGGCAATTTAGCCTGCACATAGGGATACACTGTACTCTTTACAAAGGATGCCCAGGGATCTTTTATGACTGCAGAGAGTCAGGACGTCTTTTCCGAAGGATAGCACCATTTTTACAGCACAGTGTCCTGTCACTGCACTGGGGCATTGGTAAGTTGGCCTCGAAGAGCAAGTGACAAAAAATGTAAAGGTGTGGCACACAATTACAATATATACTCATGTTTAAGTTCTCCCATGGATAATGTGGGGCTTGATTTTACGGTATAATTTCCGGTATTTTATAATGTCAGTCGTATAAGTCGAATGCGGAAAACTCACGCTATTGGTCCAAGAGACTGATATGCTAAAGCCCACCTGAGAGAGTAACCACGGGGCACACAGCCTTTTTTTTTCTATGTATTGTGCCTACGTGACCACACAGTAACACCCGAACTATTCCGAAGCGACGTTTGCACTGTTTTGTGTTTTTTGTATCTCACACCCTCATACACCTTTATCGTAAGAGCATCCCTTATCTACGATGGACCGTTCGATCAGAAGAAATATAAAGCTGGTTTTAAATTCAAAGTCATTAAAGTGCTGAAAGAAATTGGTAACTGCACTTCTGAAACAAAATTCAATGTGTCTGAGAAACTGGTGCGAATTTGGAGGAATTGAGAAGATGTAAAAAAATAAAATTAAGAGTCACATTTTTGAACGGGCGCATAAGTCAGGGTCTGATTTTATGATCGATTTTTTGGGCTTCAAGGCTTGACTTGCTATATCGTGCTTCGACTTTCGCGGTTTCACTCTATCGCGGATTTTATATGTAAGCATATCTAAATATATAACGCGGATTTTTCGCTGCTTCACGGGTTTCTGTGGACAATGGGTTTTTTTTACTTCTGGTACATGCTTCCTCATTTGGTTTGCCCAGTTAATTTCCTACAAGGGACGCTATTGGCGGATGGCTGAGAAGTTACCCAATCAGACCATGCAGTTAAGTTCCTGTGTGCTGATTGGCTCAGCGATGGAGCGCCAAATTCGATTGTTCTGCATTAACCAGGAAGTCTCGTCTCGCTCATTCAGCATCAATGTGTTTTGTTGTGTAAAGAGTTAACTTTTGTGCTCTTTTGTGTTTATCTTTGTGCCCTTCGTTATGGCTCCAAAATGATCTGTCTATCATAATGGCTGTAACATATGTGATATCGGAGACGCTCGATATCTTTAAAATAATATTTATGTTTAACTGTATATAAACAGTGTGTTTAGATACATAACTTCAACTAATCTTACCTAATATCTAAGAGAATATAAAGGATTTATTCTCTATAACTGTGCGGAAAATGTTTATAAGAGTGTGGGAGTGTTTATAAGGGCTTAAAATATATCAAAATAACCATACTAACATATGGTTTTTACTTCGCAGATTTTCACCTTTCCCTGGGGGTTTCTGGAACGCAACCCCTGCGATAAAGTAGGGATCACTGTATACGGTAAACAAGGTGACTCACATACGTAAAGTGACGCGTACATTCAAGCGAGGTGACGCGCAAAATTAACTGCGAAAAATGAGAAAAAAGGAAATGGATGTACACACTCATATACATACACCAGGAATTGTGACCTCCAACAATTTAATTGGAAAAAGAATGCTATAGTAACTTTCCCTCACTCAGCACACCACTTAACCAGAAACTTTCCCTGTGGACTGACAGACAAACCTTGCCACCAATCAGTGCTTTCCTTTTGTTTTGCCAAGGTACCTACCATTTCCGGACACTTTTAGTTGTCGTCACCCATCTGATTGTAAGCGTGTCAGCTCTAATTTTTGCATGTTCCCTGATTTGAATGTGAGCGTTACCTTGTTGAATTATGCGCATCACCTTTTTTTAATTGTGCTCGTCATGACTTTAAACTTTTTGCCACTTGAACTTCACCGTACATTGGGATCCACACACAGACCACAGGGTAAGCGCCCCTGCTGGCTTTGCCAACATCTCCTCCAATCTTTTCCTAGATTGTCTCCCATCCAAGTATTGGCCAGTCCTGAACATGCTTAGCCTTCAGGTGGATGACTTGTTCTGAAGTGCGTGTGACGTGGCTGCTGGTTTACTCTGTGTAACTGATTGACAGAGTGTGAAATGCACACATTTAAAGCGCATGACTTCCATCTAACTGATAATGTTAGCAAAGTGCAGCTCAGCTCCAGCAGATGCTTTAGAAGATGGCAGCTGCCCAGTTAACTACTTTAGTTTATATGCTTCTGAATTCATTTCACTCACTTTATGAATTTTCTTAATGCAATCCTAGAAGAATCGGGTGCAAGGCAATATGCTGGACAGGATGCCAATCGGTCACAGGCCACCCTTCTTCACACAGGGTGCCAATTATTGAGAATTATCTCTTTTGTCAGCACCACGTTGGTGTGTGGCGGGTGTACATATGTCAAAAAAAGGCTATCTCAACACTCACACACATATACACTTTGAGACAGGGAGAAAATGGACCAACATTTAGACAGTACAAGAAAATAGAAGTTGGCATGCCAATTTATCTTCTTGTAATCTGAGTTTTGATAGCAGTACATCTTCATGTGCAGACAAGAGATGCTGGGTTTATTGGGAGAAGAGTGCTAAGGATCGAATTGCCAGGTAAGAGGAGAAGAGGAAAGCCTAAAAGAAGGTTTATGGATGTGGTGAGAGAGGACATGCAAGAGATGGGAGTAATGGAGCAAGATGACGAGGACAGGAAGATATGGAAAAAGATGATCTGCTGTGGCAACCCCTAATGGGAGCAGCCAAAAGAAGAAGACGAAGAAAGCAGTACATCTCCATCCTCGCCAAATAAGACCCTCTGGTGCAACATGAACAAGTAGGAGGACTTGGTTCTTCAGCTGTGGTTATGTGGCTTGATGCAGAGAAACGGTCTGCAGCCCGGATGACTCCATGACTTCCACAAGAAAACACTCAGATGTTCATCCATTGTGATGTATGAATAGCCTGTGATCATGCAACAGCTCTCTGATCTTAGTGTTTAGATTTTATTAAAAAAAATTAACCCAGTAAACCAATGCAATTGCACATCTGCCTCTTCTCTCTGTAACTAGAATATTTAATTGTGAATGCTAGTGTGTATAAGTGTGTAATATTAAGTAGGAAGAGGACTGGATTTGAACCATAAGGGGCTTCTTGTCAGGCACATTCAGAATCTTAGAAGGTTCTGCCCTCTTTAAATACGTCAGTAGGACGTGCGCAATACTATATTGGGAATCCCACACCTGCTAGAGGGTGGCATAGCTTTCCATTGTATGGCATACAGCAGTGGTCTCCAACTCCGGTCCTGGTGGGCCGCAGTGGCTGCAGGTTTTTGTTCCAATCCAAATGCTTAATAAGAACCTTTATTGCTCAAGTGACACTTCTGCTTCAATTCATTTGCCACTCTTGTTAAGATTTTGAACCCCTATTGCTTACTCCAGTCTTAAACAGTTGTATTCTTGGTTTTAATGGCTCCTTATGAACAATAAGATGCAATTGACAAAAGAAACCAGCATTTATCCATTTAGCTTGTTCCCATTTACACCTTTGTGTATTTATCACACACTATTTAGTTTCATTAAACACTTGGAAGGAAAGTGAAGGACTGAGAATTAGTTGTCCATTTTAGACTTATTATTATTTTTAGATAATATCCTTAGAAAAGAAAAAACAAATCTAGGATATGAGAATGAGCTGACATGGCAGAGTTAAAGCACTAACAAGCCATGAAATTAAATTATTGGCAAGGATTGTATTCAAATTAAAACACTGGGTTGGAACAAAAACCTGAAGCCACCACAGCCCTCCAGGACTGACTTTGCCTACCCCTGTGCTGGAGGGTGACATGACTTATCATTATATGGTGTACAGCAAGTGGTCTCCAACTCCAGTCCTGGAGGGCCGCAGTGGCTGCAGATTTTCATTCTTTCCCTTTTCTTAATTGGTGACCAGTTTTTGTTGCTAATTAACTCCTTTTCCTTTCATTTTAATTGACTTGTTTTTTTAAGATGTGTTCCTCTGAATTGCTTCATTTCTTTCCTTAAATGGCACCCAAACAGAAATAAAATGTGACTTGAGTGAGCCAACAAAAGAACAACTCGTCAGGGCCTCAAACTCCAACCAATTTCACTCCAGTCAGTCACTTAATTAGCTGCCGATTCTTGTCGTTCATTAAACCCGTTCTTTAAATTCCATGGCTTGTTGCTGCTCTCGTTGTGCAATGGCATAAATTTCTGAATTTACTGATTTTCTCTTTTCTAAGAGCACTGTTAAAATGTTTTGAGGACCTGAGCAGATCGAGATTCCTGAGATCTTCATCTTTATTTTTTTTTTCAGATATTGTACGATGGTCACAGTTTGCTGGTCCTGTTTTGGCTCATTTTGTATCTCATTATTGTTTGGCTGCTAATTAAGAAAAAAGAAACAATTAAGGGGTCCGATTCTTCAAGAGCAAGTCAAATAAAATTATTTCAAAAGAAGTTAACTAGGAGCAAAAACAGGTCACTCATTAAGAAAAGGGTTAGAATGAAAACCTGCTGCCACTGCGGTCCTCCAGGACTGGAGCTGGGGACTCCTGGATTACACTGCTAGCTTTGATGCGAACTTCTGAAAGAGACTTAAGAGTTTATGTTATGTCATCTAAGCAACATGCAGAAGCAATTAGAAAGGTAAATAAAATGTTAGGTTATATCATTAAAATCGTTGAATATAAATCAAGGGATGTTTTGCTCAGACTACATAATGAGCCGTCAAGAGCAAATCAATTACAATGACTTCAAAAGCATTTAATTAGCAGCAAAAACAGGTCACTAATTAAGAAGAGGGTTAGAATGAAAGCCTGCAGTCACTGTGGCCCTCCAGGATTTGAACTGGGGACCCCTGGCATAAAGGCTGCTTTGAGTCATTGGGGTGCATGGCCCCTTATAGGCTTCAGCTGTCCCTCTCTGCGGTGGTCATGGTGTGGGAACACCTGGTGCCCCCAGAACCGGTTCTAGTAATATGGATTAAGGGCTTCAACACAACATCAGAAAAACCCTAGTGTATGTCTTCAGAAGAGATGAAATTTAGAGACACCAGGAGAAGGATGTGAAAGCAGAAATGCCTCAAAGTCGAGAGATCAAAGAAGACCATGAGTCAAGGCCACAAACGAAGAGGAAGATGCTAAGTCAAGGACAAAGCAAAAGGTTAATACACAAAACACAAAAGCATGAAGATATTTTAGCAAGCAATTGATTTGTTCTTTTATATCGACTACATTGAGAAACAGTGCCCTGAGGGATCTTTTATATCCATCACGTTGCAATGCCCAGGTCATGACCTCTTAGGACACGGCCATCACAATCATCGCCTGTTTTAAGAGCATGGCGAATATGCATAATCACCAGTAAAAGAATAATTCCTAACACCTGGAAGCAGCCACGGGTTGGAACTTAAAACCAAAAGCCATTCTCATTCTACAAAGTACTTGAGCTTCTAGTCAGGAGGAGAGACACTGGCAAGGACTCAGTCGACAGCAAGAAGAAAGATTTTGGAGAAGGAGTAGTCATGAAATGAAATGAGCAGGAAATGCTTTTGATAATTTTGGTCAAGTGGACTAAACATGTGCTGGACGCTCCCTGTGTGGAGTTTCATGTTCTCCTTGTGTTTATGTGGGTTTCCTCCTGGTGCTTCAATTTCCTCCCATAATCCAAAGACATGCAGGTTGATTGGATTGGCTTTGCTAAATTGGCCCCATCTGTGTCTGTGGTCTGTGGTCCAGGGATTGTTCCAGCCTTCTGCCTAATGCTTACTGGGATAGGCTATAGCAACAAAACCCCGTGGCTCTGTTCAGCATAAGTGGGTTTAGAAAATGGATGGACGGATGGAGTAAACACCTCATGAAGTGGTCAGGAATAACCAGGGGCCTCATGTATAACACCGTGCGTAGAACTCGCACTATAACATGGCGTAAGCACAAAAGCCGAAATGTGCTTATGCACAGAAAAATCCAGATGCAGGAATCTGTTTGTACTCCAACTTCCACGTTCTTCCGTTACATAAATCCCGACCAGCGTGAAAACTAACGCTCGTGCACGCGCATTATGTAACGCCCCAAATCCTCCCAGAATTACGCCTCTTTGAATATGCAAATCAATATAAATCGCCCTTAAGCGCAGCCTTCTGTGAAAAGACAATGGGAAAAGCACGGGGAAAATATAAGAACTTTCAGCGAATACCAAGTGGAGGCAAAGGAAAAACATACAATTTGTTCAAATAAACCGTCGTATAATCAACAAAAGGAAGTTGATCGAGTGACATAGCGTGTTGGAGAAACTTGAAAGCTCACATTCACAAAATCGCACAGTGCCGGAAATAAAAAGAAGTCACATATCAAAGTTGCCGTGAAAAGAAGAGTTGTAAGCCCACTGTCTGAGTGTCATATGAAAGTTTATTAGGGTACAGAGAAAAAAGGCACACGGTGGGGAAAAAGCACGAAATGTCAACTTTAATCTCGAATTTTCCACTTTAATCACATAGTTTATTTTGTCATTTAGTAGAACATTATAAACTTCATCTTAAAATCGTTTAATTAACCAGTTTCTCAAATTACATCGTAATTAAAGTAGCACGTTAAATGCTTTGTTTTGTATTTGATCTTCTCTATGTGATCTATGTGTGTGAATCACTACTTGCTTCTTAAACTGGCTCTCTTCCTCCAACTGGACACAGAGTCCATTACATTTGTGATATTACAGCTCTCTGAATAACTAAAATACTGAGATGTATACGTGATATCATTTTCATGATGATAGGAGTTAAAGCACATTATTAAACATGTGTTTCATGAGCCTCGTGCTCATGACAAGCATTTATCTTTTGTCGAAATTTGTCGCATGCTTTTAGCTGTGTTGTTATTTTCTCTTTCTGTTTTATATTCAATATATATTGGTGTAGCCGTCACTGCAGTCCTTGCTTTTCTGTACCCAAGTAACCGATCGCCATACAATCAGCTCTGTAATAGAAGTTAAGCCATCTGTAAGCTTAGCGCCGATTCTTCAAAACGTTAAAGAACATTGAAATATCTTTGTAGTACATGTTTAATTATTCTATCCTTCACGACACTCCCAGTGAAGAATATAGATTATTTAAATGAAGTTAAAGTTTTATGTGTATAATTTAACAAACATATTTTGCTGCATTTCACCTTAAAAATGATATCATCATCATATGTAAATACGCGCTTTATAAAGTGGCCCAGGTTGTGAGATATTATAACTGTAGTGCAAGTTTACAGTGGGGTGATTGTACTTATAAGTACAGACAGTTCTACAAGGAGCAATTGATTGAGTGCATTTAAAGTTCTTGGGATGAAACTGTTTCTGAACCGCGAGGTCCGTACAGGAAAGGCTTTAAAACGTTTTGCAGTGGCTGAGACAGCGTGTCCTTAAAGCTGTATACCGATAATTCTCTTTCCGATCAGCTGCTGCTGTGATTCACACTCAGATACAGTGATATAAATACTCCGAGTCGTGCAGTGAGAGTAATATGGAAAAAGATGATCCGCTGTGGCAACTCTTAACGGGAGGAGCTGAAAGAAGAAGAAGAAGAAGTGAGAGTAACAACACTAAAGCAGTTATGGTATTTGGAATACTATGGCTGTTCCCTGGACCATTATATTGTTACGAGTTAATTACAATCAGATGCATTACACTAATAAACAATATGCGGTTAGTTTCTGTGTATTTATAAAGCCGCGTCATGAAAATAATGAGTAATCACACAAGAACAGTACCATTGCTTTGACGCTGGGTGCCGCCAGTTTGCAAAACCGGCGGAGAACTTGCGTACGACAAGGCATGAGGTACCGTGGAAAAGTGCGTGGCTTTACGCCAAGTGTAGGTTTTATACATCGCGATTTGAACGTGGAAAAGTTCTTACGCAACATTTCTGTGCGTACGCACCGTTTATACATGAGGCCCCTGGTGACTCGGCCATTATATTTTTGTTGCATTTTTCTGTTGCTTTGTGTTTCTGCCTAAAATATCACAGTTAGTTTCCTTTTAAGAAAACCTCTTCTTGTGTTTTATGTTTTGGTCTTCATTTTCATTTTTATTTTTAAGGGCGCCACGGTGGCGCAGTGGGTAGTGCTGCTGCCTCGCAGTTAGGAGACCTGGGTTCGCTTCCCGTGTCCTCCCTGCGTGGAGTTTGCATGTTCTCCCCGTGTCTGTGTGGGTTTCCTCCAACAGTCCAAAGACATGCAGGTTAGGTGCATTGGCGATTCTAAATTGTCCCTAGTGTGCACTTGATGTGTGTGTGCCCTGCGATGGTCTGGTGCCATGCCCGGGGTTTGTTTCCTGCCTTGCACCCTGTGTTGGCTGGGATTGGCTCCAGCAGACCCCCGTGACCCTGTAGTTGGGATATAGCAGGTTGGATAATGGGTGGATGGATTTTCATTTTTAGGTTTGGGGCAACACTCAAGTGCCCCCTGTTGTTCATAATATGCATTTGTGTACACTTGGGTTTTCTAACTACTTTACAAGTTTGTTAATTTCATTTCATTCATTCATACACGCTGTAAACAAGACACAAAGAACAAGATAAAGATTTGGGGGTCCACCCCCATGTAGTGTAAGGTTCGTGGACAAAAAAATAAAGACAACATTCTCAACAGAGTAATCATCAAAGACTGAGTCCTAACAAAAGACTGACTAAAGGCTAGGAACCGTCCGGTTTTATAGGTGGATGGCAGGAGGAGGCGGGGTCTCAGGTAGAAATGTAGTCAGTGGGAGGGTGTGGACTGGAGACAGAAGTGGGAGGAGCTCTAGGTGGGCTTTCCTTCCTGTGATCTGCAGAAGAGTAAGAGAAGGCATTAGTGCAAATAGTCTACCCCAGAGTGTGTATCCTACTCCCGCCTAAGCCCTTTGACCGCACTGCAATACCCTCTCAAGCCCACCTTATTCAATGGAGACAGAGGTATTCCAAAAGGAGTTGGACGCAAGGCAGAAGGTCCAGTATGGGGTGCCAGTTTGTTCCAGTAGTCATGGATTTGTCACCATTCCTCTGAAAAGGACAACCCAGTCCCTTCACTCAGCTCGTCTTATAAATTCACAGCAACACAAGTGGCCCTTTAGAGAAAAGATCAAAGCTAAATTTATCCTTTTCCAATTTTTATCTTAATCCATAATTTAAAACATATCACATTAACCATGTTTACTAATGTCACAGAAAATCTTAAGTGCCGTCATTACTTATTAATGCAAAGACTTGACAAGTTCACTCATTTTAAGCAACTTGAAAAATGCATGATGTATAATGTATTCTTTGCTAAGAGCCTCCTTAAACGTTATTCTCGTTAAATGAGAGTCTAATGTACAGCACAAAATAAAAGGCGGCGAGTGTTTGATTCTCAGCAGTCCTACTACATTACCAGATGAACCTCCAGCTAGCTCTCCAGTCTGCAGCCCTCATACCAGTCAGTCTCTTCAAGTGTTAATGGGAGTTCACTGACATTGAGAGTAAACCAAAAGAATAACCGCCAATTACTGTTTTATAGCTCTTGAAGCACCTTCGTCTTTATACTGAATCCACTTATCATCTTCAGGATCATAGAGAGATGGTGACTGTCCCAGTGACACCAGGCTCAGGTTAGGAGCCACTTATTCAATTCAATTCAAATTACTGTCACTCTGACTTAATGCACAATGAAAGGTTTTCCTGAATGTGCAGAAAGGGACTGCAAGGCGGTGTGGGGTTTGAGACGACGGAAGGTGCCTTCTCTTGGCATCTCATGTCAGAAATGTGAGGTACTGACTGGACAGTGGCTTCAGGGATGACATGGGCTGTTTTAATAACTTGCTAGGAGGCTTTACAGTCTGCAGTTGCCATACTAGATTGTGATGCTGCCATACATTGCATTCTCCACTCTACTTCTAGATCCAAATGCCTTAATGGATTGTGTTGAGGGACAATGAGAGCTCCTGAGTGACTTGGTCCCCTAAGAAATACAAACAGTCTCTCTTTCCACAGCATCCATGTCAAGGTCAATAGGCAGCCCCCTGAATTCCATAATCTGTTTTGCTGACTTTGGGGATGTTGTCACCATATAGAATTTTACACTCATTTTGGTCTTTTGTCTCTATTGGTAATAGCACTGGCACATTAAATAATGCCACCTGAGGCAGGGTACAATTTTGCCACCCATACCAGCCCCTCCACCTCATGTATACTTAATATGCTTGAGAAGATACACTTAATTCTCATTTTACGTATCTTCACACAGGCTGTGTGATACAGGGCATTCTCTAAACATCAGACAAAAAAAAGAAGTAAAAAATATTTTTTCTTTAGGAAAATATGAAACAAGAAAAAAGATTTGCTTTTAAACCATAAAACACAAAGCAGGTGTTGAAAACAATACACAGTATAATAGGAAACTAAGTGCAAAATTAACCTCTGCTGTATCGCTCCTCCTGCACATTTCTCTAAATACCGGAGCGCTTTTTAATTAAACAAACTCACTGCAAACTTAAGAAACAGACATTGTGACTGACAGCTTACAAAGATTTCAGAAATGAAAATTTTACACCACAACATAATCAAGATAGATAGATAGATATTAATGTTAGTATAGTAGGCAGGATAGATAGATAGATAGATAGATAGATAGATAGATAGATAGATAGATAGATAGATAGATAGATAGATAGATAGATATTAATGTTAGTATAGTAGGCAGGATAGATAGATAGATAGATAGATATTAATGTTAGTATAGTAGGCAGGATAGATAGATAGATAGATAGATAGATAGATAGATAGATAGATAGATAGATAGATATTAATGTTAGTATAGTAGGCAGGATAGATAGATAGATAGATAGATAGATAGATAGATAGATAGATAGATAGATAGATAGATAGATAGATAGATAGATAGATAGATGTTTTAGCATAGTTGGTAGGATTAGATAGATAGATATTAATTTTAGTATAGTAGGCAGGATAGATCAATAGATATTAATTTTAGTATAGGAGACAGGATAGATAGATAGATAGATAGATAGATAGATAGATAGATAGATAGATAGATAGATAGATAGATAGTAATATTAATAAAGTGAACAAAAAGACAGACAGATGCTGGATTATATATATATATATATATATATATATATATATATATATATATATATATATATATATATATATATATATATATATATATATATAACTAGAAATACAGTATTTCCGCTTTAGCTCTAGAGTTAAATGCTTAACACTGTTTTGCTGATTTCATTATACTTTCCCCTTTCTCTGTGCAGTGAACTTCATTATATCTTAATGATGACAATTAAAAACGAGCAGAGCAGACCACCCAGGCAAACAACACTGAATCATGAAAGGCTACTTCAGCATCAGACCCACTATTTAGTAAATAACGTATGAATTAAACAATTAGAACACCTGGAAAAGTAGAATGACAATCAAGATGAAAATAGTATTAAAAAGAAAAAAACACATTATTCCCATATAACCGCTTAATACATTTTAATAAAATTTAGTTTTTACTAAACTTGTTTTCTAATTTCCATATTGTTTCCAAAACACAGAATCTGGGAAATAACAGTTCACTTAATTAGCCCAGGACTCCAATTAAAACAGAACACCTGCAGCCACAGTGGGTCCCCAGGACCGAGTTGGAGATCCCCCTGCCCTACAGTAGTTCATTCATCTTTGGTCTTCTGGCTGTCATAACAAAAGTAAAAAAAGGTTTGACGTTCTGCCAGCCCCTCACTCCCTGTAGGGGTTTTCCACTGGACCTAAGGGTGCTCATTCTGTTAGCATAGTCGACTCTTTCTAATATGGCTGCTTTCAATGCCCTTTTTCTCAAAGACACTCTCATCCATCCTTACAGCATAGGACATTTTATTTATAACATGTCTTCTTTGAACATTTTGCCAAGACTGCACATTGTAAGTCTTGCCAGTAAATTTGAAAATAACTTCAACTGAGTCATGATGAGAGGTCTTAGAGGTGGCGGTCTAGGCAGCCGTAAAGAGTCTTGTTCTTATTTAACTGTTTTTTACAGATAAATACGCGGTAATGAGCGGTATCTTCTTGTGGGGTCTGGTCATGCACTGTGTTGGTGCTTTTTCATTCGGCTTGTCTTGTTCTTATTACATAAATCCTGTATTTATGGGTAAGCTGTTCTTTAAGTGATTAATTGACTGTTTTTTTATTAACATGTAATCCCTGTTCTAATTTCAAACCATTCTGCTTAAGATTTCTTTCATTTTGGCAATACATTCTGGTGAACTGCAAGCATGATGTCAAGGTCGTGGTCAAGGTGCCTTGTGTGGCCAACGAGGGTGACATAACTTTGGCCCCATGAAAAACCACGGAAGATGTGAAAGGAGCCACAGTGGGCACAGAACCAATCTGCAGATGAAGGTGTTACTATGGCAGTATGGCCCGTATGTGTGGAGGCATTGCCGGTCAATCTGTGAGGTGGTGGTTGTCTAGTGTGCTAAAACCTGAGGGGCATCCTTTATGAAAGTGAAGTGGTCCATGCGCCAGACAATGCAGGGTGCCTATTATGTAACTAAAGAGGCTTGTGCTCCGTTATTTCTGTGCTATGGACAGCAAAGGACCAAATGCTATGTACACTGAAGGTGGCCCCTCATCCTGTCCTTAAAAGTATAAAAATGCTAAAGTGTGGTATAGAAACCAAGGGGCATTATTTTTGTAAGTCAAGGGGAGCGCACTACGGACAATGAGAGAGAAGTTTCTCAAAGTCTAATAATACTGAAAGCACGCTATAGACACTAAGGGACGTTATTTGGGTAATTCAAGGGGCACATTACAGAGGCCGAGGGGGGGCCGCCCAGGTCCTTAAAGTCTAATAATACTGAAAGCACTATGGACACCAAGCTGTGCCATTTATGTAACTCATGCAGCACTTGCTCTAGACCATCTATCTATCTATCTATCTATCTATCTATCTATCTATCTAT
This sequence comes from Polypterus senegalus, assembly GCF_016835505.1. Classification (NCBI taxonomy): domain Eukaryota; kingdom Metazoa; phylum Chordata; class Cladistia; order Polypteriformes; family Polypteridae; genus Polypterus; species Polypterus senegalus. The sequence goes on along the minus strand of NC_053165.1, from coordinate 16,467,001 downwards.
CTATCTATCTATCTATCTATCTATTGTAGTCTTTGATGCTAATACAACGCCAATAATTTGAAATCAGTGGTGAATGACTCAACTTTGAATCACATTATCGAAATGACCATTGATGCTGTATCCTGTAACAATATGGAGACCTGTAGCGATGTCTGTGAAGCCCTTTTCATGTTCCATGGATTCAATTATTGTGAAAGTCTGCGAGTGGGTGAAGTCTAATAATACTGAAAGCACGCTATAGACACTAAGGGACGTTATTTGGGTAATTCAAGGGGCACATTACAGAGGCCGAGGGGGGGCCGCCCAGGTCCTTAAAGTCTAATAATACTGAAAGCACTATGGACACCAAGCTGTGCCATTTATGTAACTCATGCAGCACTTGCTCTAGACCATCTATCTATCTATCTATCTATCTATCTATCTATCTATCTATCTATCTATCTATCTATCAATACTTTTAGACAAGCCATTTACTTTATTAATGTGTGATTAAACACCTTTTCATGAACCACATTAATCAGGAAATAGAAAGCAGTAGCATTCATGGTTCTACCCAGCAAGGACTTACAGCAATTATGAAGTCTAATCTACAAAAAAAGCACTCATTCTCAGCTCATGAGTGGAGACAAATTAATAGTTTTTAAAGGGTAGTATAGATGATTGATAGGACACCTGCATTTCAGACAGCAATGACAGAAGCGTCAGCGTTCTATCTATCTATCTATCTATCTATCTATCTATCTATCTATCTATCTATCTATCTATCTATCTATCTATCTATCTATCTATCTATCTATCTATCTATCTATCTATCTATCTATCTATCTATCTATCTATCTATCTATCTATCTATCTATCTATCTATTGTAGTCTTTGATGCTAATACAACGTCAATATTTGAAATCAGTGGTGAATGACTCAACTTTGAATCACATTATCGAAATGACCATTGATGCTGTCTCCTGTAACAATATGGAGACCTGTAGCGATGTCTGTGAAGCCCTTTTCATGTTCCATGGATTCAATTATTGAACAAGCCATTTACTTTATTAATGTGTGATTAAACACCTTTTCATGAACCACATTAATCAGGAAATAGAAAGTAGTAGCATTCATGGTTCTACCCCAGCAAGGACTTACAGCAATTATGAAGTCTAATCTACAAAAAAAGCACTCATTCTCAGCTCATGAGTGGAGACAAATTAATAGTTTTTAAAGGGTAGTATAGATGATTGATAGGACACCTGCATTTCAGACAGCAATGACAGAAGCGTCAGCGTTCTATCTATCTATCTATCTATCTATCTATCTATCTATCTATCTATCTATCTATCTATCTATCTATCTATCTATCTATCTATCTATCTATCTATCTATCTATCTATCTATCTATCTATCTATCTATCTATCTATCTATCTATCTATCTATCTATCTATCTAGTATATAGTGCCTTTCACATATCTATCTATCTATCTATCTATCTATCTATCTATCTATCTATCTATCTATCTATCTATCTATCTATCTATCTATCTATCTATCTATCTATTCAAGTGATGGTTGCAAGGGAAATAAATATAAGAGGGATTCGTAGCTTGTATTGTTTTTCACATAAAATTAAATGTGAAAAATAATGAAATATTCAAATTTGTGATTAAATCCTGACAGGGCGTTTGGTTTGTAGATTTTCTGCCCCGTTTATTCACACTTTTCATTCTCCCTTTTATGTGTTCCTCATTTGAGTGCAGTTCTTTGTTCTTTCTTTTGTCTGACTATGGTGGTCTGCTACTATAGCCCCCTTCTGTAATACAGATACATATTTAAAGCATGACATACTGTGCTATTGTTTTGTCTTTGAGAATCTGAGGTGGACAGGGAATTGTCCCCTTCATACAGTCATAGAAACCTCAGGTCATCCGCAGGTCTTCTTCTCATTAACACCCCATTAGTATTTTCAGAAACGTCCTTTACTTCTAAAGTAGGTAAGCAATACTCAAGCAGCACTTATTTGACTTAAAGGGTTTATTTAATGAAATGCCTGAGAGTAATACTCAGCACAAAAGCTTACCTTCACTTTAACAGTTCACCTATTTTTTTTTAATTTCCTGTTCTCGTATAGTAAAACCATATGAATAGCAAAAAATTGGAAAGTTTCTTGAAGAAATCACAATTCAAAACCACAAGTTATAACCAAAGCCATTTACAATAGTGGTGTCCTGGTTCAAGTCAGCATCCTAAATAAATGGGGGGGCGGGGGGCAACGTTTCATTTTCTAGAATGCACATGGATTTTTAAGTAGCCTTGGACCTCTACTCTGCTCCATCTACATGTTTCCCCTTAGACATAGTTTTCGTCGGTTTGGACTGGGAAATCATTTTTATGCGGATGAGTTCATCAGAGTTTTCTCAGTTCACAACTTGCCTCAGTGATATTAAAGCCTGGATGGAGTATAACTCTTTTTAAATTTAAATTGTAACAAAACCACAGTAATTCTAATTGGCACTAAAGCACAACTTAAAAACATGAGCTCCTTCTCAGTCAAGCTGGGTGATGATGTCATCAGACCGTCTTCATCTGCTAGAAATCTTGGTGTCATTTTTGACTCCTTCCTTTCTTGTTCTACACACCTTCATCACATTATAAAACTTTCTTACTTCCACCTCATAAAATTAGAATAATCCAGATAAGAACAGGCCATTCAGCCCAACAAAGCTCTCCAGTCCTAGCCACTTCATTATTCCAGCAACAACAACAACAACATTTATTTCTATAGCACATTTTCATACAAACAGTAGCTCAAAGTGCTTTACATATTAAAGAATAGAAAAATGAAAGACATAATTATAAAACAAAATAAATCAACATTAATTAACATCGAATAAGAGTAAGGTTCAATGGCCAGGGGGGACAGAATAAACAAAAAAACTCCAGACGGCTGGAGAAAAAATAAAATCTGTAGGGATTCCAGACCATGAGACCACCCAGTCCCCTCTGGGCATTCTACCTCACATAAATGAAACAGTCCTCCTATTCCAAAATAACATCAAGTCCTACTGTCCACCAAACTACTACTATTCCAAGTGTCTATGGTTCTCTGTGTAAAGAAAAACTTCCTAATGTTTATGTGAAATTTACCGTTAAGAAGTTTTCAACTGGGTCCCCATGTTCTTGTTGAACTCATTTTGAAGTCACTGCCTCGATCTACTGGACTAATTAGAAGATTAGAAAAATCTGGAGGAGAACAGGCCATACAGACCAACAAAGCTTGGCAGTCCTGTCCACTTAATTCTTCTAAAATAACATCAAGCCAAGTCCCTACACTGTCTACCACACTACTTGGTCGCTTATTCCAAGTGTCTATTGTTCTTTTTGTAAATAAAAACTTCCTAATGTTGGTGTGAATTTTCTCCTTAACAAGTTTCCAACTGTGTCCCCGTGTTCTTTATGAACTCATTTAAAAGTCACCGCCTCGATCTGCTGGACTAATTAAAAGATTAGAACACTCTAGATGAGAACAGGCCATTCAGCCCACCAAAGCTCCCCAGTCCTATCCACTTATTTCCTCCAAGAAAACATCAAGTCGAGTTTTGAAAGTCCCTAACGTCTTACTGTCCACCCCACTACTTGGTCACGTATTCCAAGTGTCTATTGTTCTTTTTGTAAATAAAAACTTCCTAATGTTTGTGTGAAATTTCTCCTTAACAAGTTTTCCATGGTGTCTCCATGTTCTTAATGAACTTATTTTAAAGTCACCGTCTCGATCCACTGGACTAATTCCCTTCAGCCTGGTTGCTCTTCTCTGGACCTTTTCTAGTGCTGTAATGTCATTTTTGTAGTCTGGAGACCAAAACTGCACACAGGACTCGAGATGGACCTCACCAGTGTGTTATAAAGGTTGAGCAGAACCTCACATATAACCTGACATTCTGTTAGATTTCTTAATGGCTTCTGAACACTGTCGGGAAGTCGATAGCTTAGAGTCCACTACGACTCCTTAATCCTTTTCATAAGGTGGACTCTCGAATTCCCGACTGCCCATTGTGTATTCAAACCTCACATTTTTACTTTCTATGTTGCTTGACAGTCCGATCCACTGAATCCTTCTAAATAAAATAGCATTAAGTTGAGTTTTAAAAGTCCCTGAAGTCTTACTGTCTACCACACTGCTTAATCTCTTATTCCAAGTGTCTATGGCTCTCTGTGTTTAGAAGAGCTTCCTAATGTTTGTGCTAAATTTACCCTTCACAAGTTTCCAACTGTGTCCCCATGTTCTTCATGAACTCATTTTAAAGTCACCATCTCGATCCACTGGACTAATTCCCTTCAGCCTAGTCGCTCTTCTCTGGACCTTTCCTAGTGCTGTTATGTCCTTTTTGTAGCCTGGAGACCAAAACTGCACACAGGACTCCAGATGACGCCTCACCAGTGTGTTGTAAAGCTTGAGCAGAACCTCCTGTGACTTGTACTCCACACATCAAGGCGCTATATAACCTGACATTCTGTTAGCCTTCTTAATGGCTTCTGAACACTGTTGGGAAGTCGATAGCTTAGAGTCCACTATGACTCCTTAATCCTTCTCTTAAGCTGGACTCTCGATTTTCCGACCGCCCGTTTTGAATTCAAACCTAACATTTTTACTTCCTATGTGTAATTCTTTACATTTACTGACATTAAATTTCATCTGCCACAAATCTGCCCAAGCCTGTCTGCTGTCCAAGTCCTTCTGTAATGATATAACAGATTCCAAATTATCTGCCAATCCATCTATCTTGGTTACCATCATAAGCATTATCCAAGGCATTTAGCTCTCGCTCTGTCAGGTGACGGGTCATTTAAGTACAGTCCATTGCTAAATAAATACATACATAACATTTACACCATCATTACATCAGTGAAAGGGGTGTCAGCCCATTGTTCACATCCCTTATCTTCACATAAGAATACATCAGAGCACTGGACAATTAGAGAAATCTGGACAAGAAGGGGCCATACAGACCAACAAAGCTTGACAGTCCGATCCACTGAATTCTTCTAAATAAAATAGCATCAAGTTGAGTTTTAAAAGTCCCTAAAGTCTTACTGTCTACCACATTGCTTGATCTCTTATTCCGAGTGTCTATGGCTCTCTGTGTTTAGAAGAGCTTCCTAATGTTTGTACTAAATTTACCCTTCACAAGTTTCCAACTGTGTCCCCATGTTCTTCATGAACTCATTTTAAAGTCACCGTCTCGACCCACTGGACTAAGTCCCTTCATAATTTTAAACATTTCAATCATGTCTCCCCATAATTTTCTCTTGCTTAAACATAACCCATGTTTACTCTTTCATCTCCTTTCCCAGTGCTGTCTCACATTGACTACTGCTACCCCCTAATGGCAGGTCCCCCTTGTAATCTGCTACCACAGCTCCAGTTTATTCAGAGCTCTGCTGCAATAGGGTGGGCGATTCTGTGAGTGTGGCCAATGGTAGTCTGACATCCCATTCAGGATTAGTTCTTGTCATGTTGTCAGGGTAGGCTCTGGCTCCCCATAATCCTGAACTGGATTCATTCATTTTCAGATGGAAGGATGTGCGGACGTTTTCTAGTTACCAGTCACTAAGTGTCTTACAAGGCCATCAAATAACCAAAACAAAGATGAAAGAATGTGCCTCAGTGTGCAAAATTGTAAATATGCAGTAGGCAGTAAAATCAACAGGACAGTACATCAAAGAACCAAAGGCAAGATAAAAGGGAGAGAAGGTTGAAAGATAAGAAGGAAGTACGGAAGGCCTTTGACTTTTAATTATACAGGTTAGGCACTATAAAGGAGAGAATCGATTGTCAGTGTCGTCCAAGCTGTTGCACAAGGCCACGCTGAAGATTATTCATAAAGGCTGTCAGAATGGCCTGCGGCACGCAATAGAGCCTCACATTACTAGGCCGCTCCGTGTCTCAGTGTACGCACTGACATCAGAAAAGCACTACTGCACTTTTTTGTGCCATTTGGTTTAAATTATCTCTTTCTATTAGTATGGCACAATAAAGGAACACAGGGTTATAATTTGTTTCGTTTTGACCAAGTGACGCTGCAAGCTCAGACCAGCAGAACAAGTCATAAACTGTCCAGGCATTTATTTGGACCTTCCTGTGCAGTCCGTACAGGGTCAGTCACCTTATTGTTTTCAGTTTCATTCATCTATTTAATTATCCATTTTTCAGTTTACTTATTCCATGACCCATGACCAGGTGTCTCACATTGTCCCAACTGCATAATGTGTGCTAAGCGGTAGACCACTGACTAAACCAGGGGTCCCCAACTCCGGTCCTGGAGGGAACCAGTGGCTGCAGGTTTTCATTCTAACCACCTTCTTAATAAGTGACCTGTTTTTGTTGCTAATTAACTTCTTTTGCCTTAGTTTTAATTAACTTGACTCAGACCCTGTAGTACTTTCTATTCCCTTAATTAAAAGCCACAGCAATAATAAGACACAAAACGAGCAAACAGGTGACCAGCTAACCACATTATCTGAACATAAAGAAGGTTGATGGTCTCGGTAAGGTTGATCTCTCAGGTCAATAATCAGAAATAGAAAATCAACAGTTTGGGAAATGTCTGCTGTGGCAGAATAAGAGCAGCGACAAGCCATGGAATTAAATAACGGGTTTAATTAACAGCAAGAATCGGCTTCTTATTAAGAAACTGGTTGGAGTGAAATTGGGTGGAGTTTGAAACCCCAGTTTAGCTGGTCATCTGTTGGCTCATTTCACATCTCAGTTCTGTTTGGCTGCCATTTAATGAAGAAAAGAATCAATTGAGAGGAGTGAATCCATAAAAACAGGGCTATTAAAATTAAGATAAAAGGAGTTACTTAACAGCGAAAACTGGTCACTGATTAGGAAAAGGGTGAGAAAGAAAACCTGCAGCCACTGCGACACTCCAGGCTTTGAGTTTGACACCCGTGCTCTAGTCTTACAGCACTAATAAGAACCTGATATGATTTATAATATGGTCACCACATATGTGATTTTTGCTCTCTAATACTTGTGTATTTTGGCCTTCTCTCTTATCCCGGAACAAGTATGGCAAGCCAAATTATCATTTAGAGATATCTTTAAAACATTTCTTAATTTGTGACCTGTATTCGCTGCTAATAAACTTTTCAATTCATTTTAATTGACTTGTTTTTTAAGGTTTGTTCCCCTGAATTTCTTCATTTCTTTCCTTAAATGGCACCTAAAAGCAGTAATGAAATGTGACGTGAGTGAGCCAAGAGAAGACCATCTAAGTCAGGACCTCAAACTCCAACCAGTTGCTTAATTAGGCGGCGGGTCTTGTTGTTAATTAAATCCGTTCTTTAATTTCACAGCTTGTTGCTGCTCTCATTGTGCAATGGCAGATATTTCCAAAATTGTTGATTTTCTCTTTTCTAAGAAAAGTGTTAAAATGTTTTGTGGACCTGAGCAGAATCAACATTCCTCAGACCTTCACCTTTCTTATTTTCACATTTTTGCTGATGGTCACAGTTTGCTGGTCGTGTTTTGCCTGATTTTGTATCTCATTATTGTTTGGCTGCTAATTAAGGAGAAAGAAACAATTAAGGGCTCTGAGTCTTCAAGAGCAAGTCAAATAAAATGAGTTCAAAAGGAAAGCAATGAAACAGGTCACTAATTAAGAAAAGGGTTAGAATGAAAACCTGCGGCCAGTGTGGACCTACGTGCCAGCTGGGGACCCCTGGACTAGACGGCTTGCTTTGATGGGAGACACTGTCTTACAGGAAGCAACCTCTGAAAGAGATTTAAAAGTTTTCATCATCTAAGCAACATGCTGGGGCAATTAAAAGGGCAAATGAAATGTTAGGTTATATCATTAAAACTGTTGAATATAAATACTCAGACTACATAATGCGCTAGTGAGGCCACATCTGGAGTACTGCGTGCAGTTCTGGTCGTCATGCTAGAAGAAAAACAGAGCAGAACTTGAAGCTGCGCAGAGGAGATCAACTAAGGGCACCCTAGGACTTGTCCTACTGTCACAGGCTCAGAGAATTAAACCTGTTTAGTTCGAGCAGAGAAGACTGTGTGGCAACCAATCCAAGTCTTCAAAATTCTCAAAGTCGTCAATAAAGTTGATCCAGAAGAATTCTTTCAACTTCTTGGTGAATCACTTACTCGAGGACACCATTGGGAATTAAGGGGAAGTTCATTTAAGACTTAAGCCTGGAGGTACTTCTTTATGCAAAGCGTGGTGGGAATCTGGAACTGAATACCAAGACATGGAGTTGAAGAAAAAACCTTGACCAGCTTTTAGAAGTATCCGGATGAGATATTAGGACAGCTTTTGGTATTAGCTAGAGAAGCGAGCTTGATGGACATAGTGGTCTCCTCTCATTAATCAGATTTCTAATGTTCTAAAACTGTAGGGGATCTAAGCTAACCTGAAAGAAATCAACCTTAATTACTGAAAAACATATTTCAATGTAAAATGTCCGTTGTTCTCACTGTTGTCAAAACAGATTGCCAACCGAGAGTCTATTCATCCATCCACTATCCGACCCGTTATATCCACAGGGTCACGGGGGTCTTCTGGAGCCAATCCCAGCCAACACAGAGCGCAAGGTAGGAAACAAACCCCGGGCAGGGCGCCAGCCCACCGTATGGTACACACACACATACACCCACACACCAAGCACACACTAGGGACAATTTAAGATCGCCAATGCACCTAACCTGCATGTCTTTGGACTGTGGGAGGAAACCCACGCAGACACGGGGAGAACATGCAAACTCCACGCAGGGAGGACCCGGGAAGAGTCTATTCAACTTATTCTATTTCCGAATCTCATTATTCTAGTATTGCGATGATGAAGTGCAAGTCAGGAACCCACCGTGGATGGGATATCAGCTCCGCCCACCAGGATGCACCAATCCAAGCAGACTGAATGTCTTTGGTATGTGGAAGTACCTGGAGTACTGGAAGAACATACAGGGTAAACTGTGGCCATGAAGGGATGCACATGGTCAGCAACAATACTCAGATAGGCCATGGCACGTGAGTGATGACTGATTAGTATTAACAGGGCCAAAGTTTTGTTAAGAAAACATTTTCTGCACCATTACACCCTCATGACCAGACTGTTCTCACAAAGCAGGCTGGGTTGTATGGATTCGTGCTGTTGCTACCAATTCTGTGTGCCTCATCAGAAATTGAGATTCATCAGATCGGGCTGTCCAATTTGAGTGAGCTTCTGCCCACCGCAGCCTCTCCGCTTTCTGTTTTTGGCTGACAGGAGTAGAACCCGACATGATTTTCTGTTGTTATACCCCAACCACTTCACGGTTCAATGTGTTGTGAATTCTGAGACGCTTTTCTGCTCTCCACAGTTGTACAGAGTGTTTGTCTGCCTTTCTGTCTGCCAGTCTGGCCATTCTCACCAATGAGGCATTTCTGTCGCTCGCTGAATATTTTTTATTTTTCGCACGACTCTAAGTAAAATCTAGACACTGTTTTGCATGAAAATCCCACGAGAATCAACAGTTACAAAAATACTCAAGCAGCCCGTCTAGCACCCTGCCACGGTCGAAATCACTGAGATCACATATTTTCCAAATTACGGTGTTTGATATGAACATTAAGTGACTCTCCGTATCTGTACGATTTGATGCGTTGCTCTCCTGCCACGTGATTGGCTGATTAGATAATTGCATGGATAAGCAGGTGTCCCTAATAATTTTCCCGATGAGTGTAAGCTAAATAATAGGTCAATAGTCATGATTAAGCTTTAGGAAGTTGTGACAATGGTTTTTCATTCCAAAGTCAAGTAAGCAAGAATGTTAATAATAAAGGCTTGCCAAACAACAAACGTGTAGTCACCGAGGACCCCCTAGCCCCAGTGCAGCTACACTGACGGTAGTTATGCCACTGGTGAAAATGAAAAAAACGAAGGCTGTGAGGTGCAATTAGATCATAATCACCAATGGATCCTGATGGACAAGCCAAGTCAGAGAGTTCAAGAAAGTAAGGGCTGTAAGGACTCAGAGACCTGCCACGTGCAAAAGTTCGCTGATGACACTGCTATTGTGGGCTGCATCAGGAGTGGGCAGGAGGAGGAGTACAGGAAACTAATTAAGGACTTTGTTAAATGGTGTGACTCAAACCACTTACACCTTAACACCAGCAAGACCAAGGAGCTGGTGGTGGATTTTAGGAGGCCCAGGCCCCTCATGGACCCTGTGATCATCAGAGGTGACTGTGTGCAGAGGGTGCAGACCTATAAATATCTGGGAGTGCAGCTGGATGACAAATTGGACTGGACTGCCAATACTGATGCTTTATGTAAGAAAGGTCAGAGCAGACTATACTTTCTGAGAAGGTTTGCATCCTTCAACATCTGCAGTAAGATGCTGCAGAAGTTCTACCAGATGGTTGTGGCGAGTGCCCTCTTCTACGCGGTGGTGTGCTGGGGTGGCAGCATAAAGATGAAAGACGCCTCACGCCTGGACAAACTTGTTAAGAAGGCAGGCTCCATTGTAGGATTAAAGTTGGACAGTTTAACATCTGTGGCAGAGCGACGGGCACTAAGCAAACTCCTGTCAATCATGGAGAATCCACTGCATCCACTTAACAGTGTCATCTCCAGGCAGAGGAGTAGCTTCAGTGACAGACTTTTGTCACCGTCCTGTTCCACTGACAGACTGAGGAGATCGTTCCTCCACCACACTATGTGACTCTTCAATTCCACCCGGGGGAGTAAATGCGAACATTAATTTTATTTTAATTCTTTTCATTTTTATTACTATTTAATTTAATATTGTTTCTTTGTATCAGTATACTGCTGCTGGATTATGTGAATTTCCCCTTGGGATTAATAAAGTATCTATCTATCTATCTATCTATCTATCTATCTATCTATCTATCTATCTATCTATCTATCTATCTATCTATCTATCTATCTATCTATCTATCTATCTATCTATCTATCTAAAGCTAGAGGGGCATCTGGAACAGTAAGGAGGCTAACGTCAGAAGGTTCTGGATGTCTGGCAGGAGGTTCAAGCAGCGAGTGTTGGAATTTAAAGCTGAGAAGTACACAGCACGTGCTCTTATAAATGAACATTTCCACCAGGAAGACCACTGCAATAGTGGTGTTGAGGCTGTGCGAGGACTGCCTATGGGGTTATATACTTTTGGGAGCTGAAAACAGCCCCTGATGCAGAAGTGCTATTTACTGAGTAGGGCTGCGGAGCAAAGACACATTTGGAGGTTGCTGTCATAGTACCTTGACCTCCGCCTGCCTGACATCTATGGCCCCTTCATAATTGCTCGGGGATGTTCAAATGCTGACTTTGCTCTTCTGTTTTAACATGAATGGGTAACAGGCTTGACCGGCTTTATGTTTTAAAAAAACTGGTCTTTTTTATACACAATCATTTTTTTTCCTGATTTGCTTCTGCAAGAGTCTCCATTCAAAATTATTCATTTGAGAATTTGTATTTTTCTTTTCCTTCTCAGACATAACATTAAACAGAAAGTTTGACCTTGGTGGAAGCAGAAACACTATGTGTGGAGAATATGAAAATACACTTTTGGGACCAATTTAAAATAATTGGGAAACATTACGGTCTTCCATTCACAAGTAAAAGACTCGGGAGTGACTAAAAGCAGATCCGCGCAAGAATTTCATCATTTTACATTTAGACTTTGAGTGCCACCCCCACAAAAACGCCGTCCCGAGGGCCTCAAAACTTAATTAAAGGGTAGGAGTGAACACAAATGCAATCTTGTACAGAAATACTTGTAATCTTCCTGTAAATCTTCTCTCACAGTTTAGGAGGCTTTACAGGTGAACATTCACTAAAAATATTACTCAGCCATTTAACTGAAATAGAGTTGAGTATCGTCTGCATAAAAATGATAACCCAGTCCAAAGCTACGAATAATATGGCCAAGGGGAAGCATACCGATACAGAAGAGAAGAGGGCCGAGGACAGAGCCCTGAGGAGCTCCTTGTGTGACTGGCGCTGAGCTGGACCTGCTGTTGCCAAGACTAACAAACTCTTGCCTATCAGTCAGGTAGGACTTGAACCACTGGAGGGCAGTGCCAGAGATACCCAGCATGTTCTCCATTCTGGACAGTAGAATGTCATGTCTGACCTGAGTGTCAAATGCTGCACTGAGGTCTAACTGAATTAATATGCTGGGTTGTCCAGAGTCTGCTGCCATAAGCAAATCATTGGTTACCCGTAGCAGAGCAGTTTCACAGCTGTGCTGCTCCCTGAAACTAGACTGAAAGGGTTCCATCAAATTATTAGAAGTTAAGTAGTTGTTGAGTTGAGCAGCCTGCGGTGGGCTGGCGCCCTGCCCGGGGTTTGTTTCCTGCCTTACGACCCGTGTTGGCTGGGACTGGCTCCAGCAGACCCCCATGACCCTGTAGTTAGGATATAGTGGGTTGGATAATGGATGGATGGATGGATGGATGAATTGGGAAGCAAAAATTAAATGTGGATTTCTGGGTTTAAAAGCATTTATCCATCCATTCGCATCCTTAAGCAGTTTTTATATGCCAGGATCATGGAGACCTGGAGCTTAGTGTGACAATGCCAGTCCCCTACAGACTCCCTCTTCTCACATGGGAGTCTATTGAACCAACACCGTCGATAGTTATGACCGAGACGAGCTGGCAAATGTGGACAAATCTCATTGACACCCGGGGATGGTGTAAAATGGTCAGGTGCTTTTATTAAAAAGAAAAAAACAAACAATACAAAACAAAAATAAAGCCAAGAGTGTCCATTGTGCAGTAACATCGGGGAAAAGTCAGGATAAAATCTATAATAAATCTGTTAAAATAGGGGTTAAAATGCAGTTTCTCTCTCCGCACCCGATCACAGCCCACCACCTTGTGTCTCCCCGGCTCACCCATGACTGCCTTTTCCATTCTTTAACCTCCTTCTGTTCTCTCTTTTTTCTTTTACATCTTTTATATCTCTCTGTCCCCTTGTGCACGTCTCCATGGGTGCAGCACCTTAATCACATGCCGCTGTAAGAAGCCAATGAAGCAATTGAGAACGATCACACCCACACGTGCATGTGCGACTCGCCCCCAACTACAGTACCTCATTAACTCCCCGCGGCCTTGCAATTGCACCCACGGAGACTGACATGGCTTTATGGATTTAAAACCTGGCCATACCATATTTATGAGTGTACATTGATCACATTTTCTCCCGAAAATTAGCATTAGAAAATCAGGTGCGCGTCATACACGAGGAAATGTAATTCTGTAATGTTTACTTCTTCTGCTTGGGCTCGCTCGCTCTCTCACTCACTTGTTCACGAACTCTCTCTCTCTCTCTCTCTCACTCACTTGTTCACGCACACTCTCTCGCTCTCTCACTCACTTGTTCACGCACTCTCTCTTTCTCTCTCTCTCACTTGCTCACGCACTCTCTCTCTCTCGCTCGCGCTCTCTTCCTCTCTCTCACTTGCTAACGCACTCTCTCTCTCTCGCTCGCGCTCTCTCTCTCTCTCTCCCTCGCTCACCTGCTCACACACTCGCACTCTCTCTCTCTCATTTGCTCACACACTCTCTCTCTCTCTCTCGCTCATGCTCTCTCTCTCTCTCTCTCACTTGCTCACACACTCTCTCTCTCTCTCACTTGCTCACGCACTCTCTCTCGCTCGCGCTCTCTCTCTCTCACTTGCTCACACACTCGCTCTCTCTCTCTCTCTCTCACTTGCTCACGCACTCTCTCTCTCTCGCTCGCGCTCTATCTCTCTCTAAATGCTTCCTATACAATCACAACGCGCATCATACACGGGGCAAAACGAATTTTCGCGATTTTCTTTGTAAAAATTAGGGTGTGCGTCTTACACGAGGGCGTGTGGTACACAAGTAAATATGGTATTTTGTTGTAGCCACGGACCCGCTATACCACACTTAGTCCAGCAGCTTTGAGGAACCACCAGCAAGTTAGACAGCAGTCCGTCACTGGACACACACATGCTGTGCACCTACACTCATGCCATCTAACCTGCACATCTTCAAGTTTTAGGGAAAAATTTGGATTCCTGTGGAAAACCCATACAGATGTCAGGAACCGAGACAGTGACAGGGCATGGGAGTTAAAAACAGTCTGCTGAGCAGTAACTTTCTCAAACTAAATAAGGAAAACACAGAAAACTTAGTGGTTGGCAAACATGGAAATGATGAGGGTATTAGAAATAAACTTGATTCCTTAGCATTTAAAGATATGAGAGCATCAGGGTGGCCCTGCCTCCTGGGGACCCACCCATAAAACATATAGAATGGCAGAACATTTAAATACATAGTACACAAAAAAAAAAAAACTATCTATAAGAAGACATGAAAAACAAAAAAATAAAAATGAAACCGAAAATAGTGATAAGCCTGAGAATAAAGCCTGGCTAAAACACAATAGGGTATAGCTGTATCGGTTCCGCTCATTTTGAATGGCTCATTCATGATTGCCTCTTTCACCCTGAAGCTTCTCTCTTTCATATGTGACCATGAGCTCTTTCACGTTCTGGGGGTCTGCCTGAGGCAGCTGTAGCTCCTGTAGTTAACAGAGTAGCTTGCTGGTTGTTTCACGGTAATGTTAACGCAAACTTTCCTCTTATTGGAAATTTTGTTCTCCATTAACTTTGGTTGTGTCGGCTACCGACGATAACAGAGACTGGAATGTGGAACGGCACAGAGCAAAAGTCCACGTGTGATGTGGAATAAGGTTACTCAATGCAGTCTAAAGGAACTTAGCTCAATTAACATAGCAAGCAGTCAGCCTGTTTACTGAAACAGACGGTGCTTGTTCCCCGGGCTTAAGACGGCTGGAATGAATAGGCTGCCCCAGCATTAGAAGATGATTTCTCTCTTGTTAAAGCTGAGAGAAAAATAAAAATCGGGCAGATTAAAGAGTCCAGAAACATGAAATCAGTTAGGCACCTTGTCAACCTTCCACGAGAGTGACATCGACTTCCACCAAAATGAAATGCTGATCTGCCACTAAGGGCACATCTGCAGGCTGAAAACATATCTGCCTGATATTTCAGGGCACATTTTGGAATATTTATTATGACAGTTGTGGCTTGCAGCATATGTGTCTGGTTACTTTTGTGGGAATGAAAAGTGATAATCACCACCGATCAATTTATTTTATTACAGTTATAGGGAATTATAATCAGCTCATTCCACAACCTGCCGACCTTAAAATGTCTCCCCTTTGTTCATCGCACCAACCTTTGGATGTATTTTTTAATAGGACGGCTCGCTGTCCTGTAACCCAAGGGACAATGCGGTTCCAACTCAAGCAATGTCCTGCCGCTCTGGGACACTCGGGAGGAGGCAGAGGTGGTGGATTTTGGAGAGCGGCGTGGCTATAATACTGACATCTTACTAATGTTTCATCTCGGGAGAAAAAAATCTAAGCCCTTGGCCTGGAGTATCCTTCAATACCATGATTATGTTATGCCAGTCATGTGTAAAAGTTTCCCATTAACATAGGCACCACTAAAATATGCAGGCAGCACCTCAGCACCCCTCGGGGCAAACATATAGTTTTAATCACAAAAAAGTTTCATCAAAATGCTGCTAATTAAAAGAACAATATTGGCACCCATCCCAATAATGAATTTCTTCATATGGCCTTTGTAATCAGACTTCATGCATGATATGCTATTAAAATATGACTTTAATTATCCTTTCCAAATGGCAACCACAGTGCGTGCCTTAGTATGTTAATCTGGATTTATGCAATAATACAAGAGAAATATTAAAGTGTAAAAGAACTTTCATAGGAATAAGTCATTATATACAGACCCCTATTAAAAAAAAAAAAAGACAACATATGAATAATCACACCTGACAAATGCAGACCACTTTTTCCATGTACTTCGCAAAGGGGGATTCCATATTTCACCTAAAGTAAGCGCTTTGTGAAGCATATGGAAAAGTGAGAGATGTGGGAGAAAGCCTGAAGCTGAGAAAGCCATTAAAAGGGGCAATGTAGTGGGACCACTTTAGTATGGCAAGCTGAATTAACACTTACAGAGGAACGCAAAGGAATTTCAGATATTCTAACATCCAGATACCTTTTGTGACATTTAGCGTGTTTACATGTGCTATAATAACACGACTATTCTGTGAAAGCTGATTTCTAAAATGCCATTTGCCACTCATAGGTGTCAGTGGATCATCCTCCGGGCTCTTTGGAGGTACTGTATGCACTTCCACCTGTAAATGGGGGCAAGACAAAGACAAAGAGTTGGGGCGACTCCGTGACCCTGTATATTATAAAGGCAAAAATAAGTGTAGCTTTTCAGCAAAAGAAATACGAGGCATCACTAAGGACACGAGACTCAGATCAGACTGACTAAGATGGTGACACTTCTGGTTAAGTACAGGCCAGACAGGAAGACGCAAGTCCAGGGGGATGGACACTGGACGTGACATCAGAGGTGGGCGGGTTTTCAATCGTCTGGTCTGTAGAGGGAGGAAGAGAAGAGGCATTAGTACACAGTGCCATTTTCGTGGATGGGTGAAGAATTACAACCAACAGAGCCTTTAAGCTGTCCCCAAGGCACACGTGTGTGACACACCCCTGGTTCTAGAGGGGGTGCTGGTGCTGACCTTTTCCTTTTCTGCTCCCCCCACAGTGCTTAAGAGGGCATTTGACTCCACCCCTTCCATTCACCCAGCTATATACCAGAAGGAAGGTACCAGAATGCACTGCAGGATGGAACTCCTAGCTACTGTGACTAAAGTTGAGGGACAGTCCTTAAGTCAAGGGACCCTTTTTTATTTGTTTTGGCATTATTGTGCAAATATTTGTTTCATTTGACTAACCAGGGATGACCGAGTTGGCGCCCCAACATTTTTACTCGTGGACCTGCAATGCTTCCATAAACTACACATCAGTCAGTCAGTCATTTTTCCAACCCGCTATATCTTAACACAGGGTCACGGAGGTCTGCTGGAGCCAACCCCAGCCAGCACAGGGCACAAGGCAGGAACAAATCCCTGGCAGGGTGCCAGCCCACCACAGAAAACTCACACACCAAACACACACTAGGGCCAATTTAGGATCGTCAATGCACCTAATGCATGTCTTTGGACTGTGGGAGGAAACCCATGCAGACACGAGGAGAACATGCAAACTCCATGCAGGGAGGACCCGGGATGCAAACCCAGGTCTCCTTACCGCGAGGCAGCAGCGCCACCGTGACACCCGTCAACCACACATTTAAACCTTTATTCCGATTAGAGAAATCGAGTTATTGGCCTCTGAGAAATCTGATTAACATTGATAGACTTCTCTGTGGATGATCTGGTTATGTGGCCATGTAAACCCTTAACCAGGTTACCATTAAGCATTGTGTAGTCTACGCATGTCCATTGCACACTGTCAGCCTGTGCATATATTTACTTTGCACACGCTTTCAGCAGTCCCGGTAGGAGGAGTCTGTAAAATACATTTCCTGTGGCAAACGTTTGGCATTATTCTTTTACATCCGTCTCGATATTTCAGAAATCGCTACATTTCTGTTGATGAGCTGAACGCACTAAGCTTAGTGACACATTCTCGAGAGCAGCAGTGTAACACACTAAAGGTAATTTGTGTTAAGAAGTCTGATTACTTTTTAAAGTAACGAGTAACCTGATGCAACACTTATCTGTCTTGAAGTAAAAATACCTGTGTTATTATTATTTCAGCAGCACTGGATGTAAGACAAGTACATCTATTCGGGAGTCAGTCGCAACAGACCAAGCAGAAAAGAGTTTACAGCATGCAATCCGGTTAACAGAAACTTATAAATAAAGCGTCAATAAAGCTAAACGTATTTATAAAACACAAGAAAACGATCACAGACGTCAAACTTATTTTCTGATTCACAGTGGCCGATGGCGTTTAACTCTTTTTTGCTCAGTTTAATGACGTTGGCATGTTTTGCTATAGTGGAACTCCAGAAGGTTAGCACGGAATGTTAAGAAACTTGGTTTCTGCCTTAACCAATGTGTGTACATGTAAACACACCGTATGACTCACAAGGACCCGAGGCGTCCTTATTGTTGCCTTTTATTTTCATTTCGTTTTGAGCTACTTAATTAAATGAGATACCTGGTTGATGGTACATTTCTATCTACTTCGAACATTGAATGATTGTTCCAGATTCTCACAACTCTTTGCATGAAGAAGTACTTCCTATCTTCAGTCCTAAATGTATTTCCCCTTAATTTCCACTGGTGAACTCGAGCACTGTAATGTGAGTCACCGTCAAGTTGAACGAATTCGGCTACATCTCTGAATCTGAGGAATTTGGACATCTGGATTAGGTCCCCACAAAGTCTCGTCTGATTGAGGTTGAACAGACTCTGTCACAGAAGACACGTCCTGAAGTCCTGGGGTGCCCTTGGTTGCTCCTCTCTGCACGGCTTCAAGTGCGGCTATGTCTTTCTTGTAGCGTGGTGACCAGAATTGCACTCAGTACTCTAGATGTGGTCTCACTAGTGTCTTAAATAGTCTTAGCATAACATCCCTCAGTTTATATTCAACAGCCTTTACAATGTAAACTTATGATTTTCTTTGCCTTTTTAATCGCTTCTGCACATCGCTCACATGATGAAAACAGTTCGTCAACATAAACCCCTAAGTCCTTTTCAGAGGTTGCTTCCTGTAGTTCAGTGTCTTCCATCTTGTATTTAGAAGTGACTTTCCTTTCGGCCTACGTGTAGCCCTTAGCACTTTTGTACTTCTGAAATTCCATTTTCCAAGTGTTTGCCCAGTTCTGAAGCTTGTCCATGACTTTTTAAGTTGCTTTGCTGTCTCCTCAGCATACTAACCATATCAAAGTCTATGCGATTAATATCCATCCATCCATTATCCAACCTGTTATATCCTAACTACAGGGTCATGGGGGTCTGCTGGAGCCAATCCCAGCCAGCACAGGGCGCAAGGCAGGAAACAAACCCCAGGCAGGGCACCAGCCCACCGAAGGGCACAAACACCCACATACCAAGCACACACTAGGGACAATTTAGGATTGCCAATGCACCTAACCTGCATGTCTTTGGACTGTGGGAGGAAACCAGAGCACCTGGAGGAAACCCACACAGACACGGGGAGAACATGCAAACTCCACGCAGGGAGTACTCAGGAAGCGAACCCGGGTCTCCTTACTGCGAGGCAGCAGCACTACCACTGCACCACCGTGCCACCTTCCATTAATATGAATCACAAAAAGTCACGGTCCCAGGATGGACCCCTCTTTCTGAATCTGCCATATGACCCACCACCTGAGCAGCTGCCTATCCACACTACAGCGGACTTCTCAGCTACCAGAGTAGACTCTTATTTTAAAGTGTCTTCCGTCTACCCTCTACTCCTTGTTCCCCAGCAATCTCCTGACAGTTTATTTCTATTTTTGGCAGATGGTGGCCACCATCTTTTTAAAGAAATTTATCCCAACCAAGCCAGCAGACACAGACTGAGTTTTCTTCTACATGATATCAATCCGATGTTCATAGTAAATCATCTATTTCTGCCTCAGCCCACGGCGCTGATCCTTCTCTTCTCCTTGACAGGTATCTGACTTTAAAGCAAAGGCAGGTGGAGGGAGGTTAAAGGGACACCAGCTGACATTTCCTTTCATCTGCAGCCAGCACTGCTCTCACTTTCATGTCACCTTCTGCCACACAGATCCTATTTTAATATGTTAAAGATTTTTGTATCCCTTCAACTGTAGCTGCCTGCCTTCTCTGTCCAAACATCCTTTTCTGCTCTGACAGTTGGGGCAGAAGGTTCAGTACATTTCATTACTTGTTTTATTTATTTATTTATTTATTTATTTATTTATTGATTGCTCTCGGTGTCTGCCACCATAGGCACAATGTTATTTTGAAGCCAAGGGTGCCTTGGCAGTGCCAACCTCATATCAATAGTGTTTTGTCCACAGCAGGTGTAAAGAGAAAACCAAAAAGTAAATTCCTATGAAATATTAAGAGCAGAGACCTGACCTGAATTTCATTCTCCTTCTAACTAAACGTCAGCAGCTCCCAGTGATGGGCTGCATGCCCGCTGAGAATTTGTAGTCCTCATTTGCTATGCAAGTTGCCAAGTTCAAAATAAAAGGACAATTAAAGATTTTTTAGTCGCTTCGTTTTTTTTTTTCTTTTTTATCCCGCTTAATCCAGACCAGGGTTGTGGCTTGGCTGGTGCCTATCCCAGTTAGCATAGGGCGTGGGTCATGTGGGGGCATGTGGAGGGGGTGTGGGGGATTAGAGCCTATACCAGCTGGCATGGCCTATACTAGGGGCTTGTCTCTCTTTTGGCTTTGTGGAGTGGGTGGAAGGGCTGCAGCCTATCCCAGCTAGCGTAACACATGAGGCAGGAACAAGCCCCGGGCAGTGCGCCAGTCCAGTGCAGAGTGAGAACACACACACATACCCACGCACGAAACACACACCAGGGCCACTTTAACATCATCAGTTCACTTAACCTGCATGTCTTTGGACATTAGGAGGAAACCCACATAGACATGCACCTTACTGGTCAGTAGCACTACCACTGTGCCATCCCATGCCACCCAACATTTATAAGTGACAAACTTTTTTTTTACTAGAGGCTAAACCTTTTGTAATTTTGGTCCAGTTTTAAATATATAAATATTCAATGTGCCATTAAAATTGAGTAAATGATAGTTTGCTTCCTTTATGCATGTCATACATTTCAGGCATTTTCAGACATGATTTTTTTTTTCATTTGTAACAAAACAAGTGCCCGCATGTGTTCCTACGACCTTGCCTTCCATCAATCTAGTTGGGGTAGGTGACTTGTCATTTTTGGGTGGGTTGGAGGGGTAGCAGCAGCTTAGATGTAAACTGAAGCCGGTCGCCTGAAGTGCCTCAGCAACCTTAGCTGGCCAGTAGACAAGTCAGTAATATATGAGTCACTCGGCAATGTGGGGGGCACTGCTGGGTAAATTCTGCCATTATCTCACAGTCGTGGGGGTCTCAAACATTCATGCATTCATCTATCTATTCATCAAACCCATTTAATCCAAGTTAAAGGTAACAGGGTGCCAAAGCCTGTCCCTATGCGATGCTTGGAAAGTTATCTCCATGTACAAAATAAATCAAAAGTTCAGTTAGCCATCGTAACTTTCTTAGTTGCAAAATCTTTTTTTTTTTTTTTTACATTTAACCAAATTAAACCAAGAAAAAACAAATAAAAAAAATGAAACTTTTTTTGTCTTTATGTGTTTAAATGGGGGTGTCAAGGTGGCATAGTGAGTATCGCTGCTGCCTTGCAGTAAGGAGACTTGGGTTCGCTTCCTGGGTCCTCCCTGCGTGGAGTTTGCATGTTCTCCCCGTGTCTGCGTGGCTTTCCTCCCACAGTCCAAAGACACGCAGGTTAGGTGCATTATTGATCCTAAATTGTCCCTAGTGTGTGCTTGGTGTGTGGGTGTGTGTGCCTTGTGGTGGGCTGGCTCTCTGCCCGGGGTTTGTTTCCAGGCTTGCACCCTGTGTTGGCTGGGATTGGCTCCAGCAGACCCCCGTGACCCTATAGTTGGCATATAGTGGGTTGGATAATGGATAGATGGATGTTTACATGGAGTGAATGCTCTTCTTACATGTCGTCCCTTAAAATGTACAGTCTTGTGGCAGTGGTCTGTACATTGCTGGTTTTTTGATCTCACTACTCACTGATCCCAATAAAGTTTCCAGCTGCTTCCGGGGGCTTCTGAAAAAATTCCATCCCATTATATGTATTGATGACCCGAACATGTTAAGCACTCTCATATGAAGAGAATCCCATTGACTGTCTCTTAACATTGGTGCATGTCAAGGTCGGGGATACACCAGACACATCGTCCATGTGTTGAATACAAAAGATATGGGCAGGTGTGAAGACCTGAGTGACTTCGATAAGAGCTAAATTATTATGGCCAGGCGACTGGGTCAAAGCTCTTCTGAAATGGCAGGGCTTGTGGTGGACAATCATCCAAGGAGGGAAAAACCATGAACTGTCGACAGGGACAGGGTGTTGGGCAGCCAAGACTCATCGATGCAAGAGGTCAACGAAGACTATGAATCCAACAGAAGAGCTACTGTGACTTAGATCACAGATAGTTTTAGTGATGGCTACATTAATTATTGAAATTCTGCAGGGTATGGGACAGTATAGCCCATGCTAACCTCTGCCCACCACTGAAAGTGCCTATAATGGGCATTCAAGCATTGAAAATAGACCATGGATGAGTGGAAGGAGGTCATTTGGTTGAATGATTCTCAGTTTCTTTAGCGTCATGTTGATGGCCAGATCTATGTGCATCTTTAACTTGGAGATGAAATGGCACCTGTGGGAAGGACACAAGCTAGTGGACGGGGTGTGATGTTTTAGGCAATGTTCTGCTGGGAAACCCCAGGTCTAGAAATTCATGTGGATGTTAATTTGAAGTAAATGACCTACCTAAACCTCACTGCAGACCAGGTGTACCGTAATGGAAGTGGTATCTTTTAGGAGGATAAGGTACCCTGGTCACACAGCACAAATTGTTTTGAAATGGCTTGAGGAACGTCCCATAAAGTTCAATGCTGGAAGGGTTGAATGATGCTACCCCTCTGATAATCTTGCAGCATCAAATCTTCTAGGACTTTTCTTTTGCAGTATGTAGACAATACTGAATACCTTTATGCACTGCTGGATGTCCAGGTAGGACTGAATGATCTTTCGGCCTTGGTACTCCTAGAGGTTTATTTTCTCCAGCATCCACGCCAGCTGCAGTTTTGCTTTCTTCTTCCTCTGCCCATCTTCTCATACAAATGTTATCAACTTGGACTTAAGCATTTTAACCATCAGAGACTTACGAAGTATCTGATTATTAATTGTAATTTAATTTCTTTTGATTTCAAATAAGGATTCTTTAATTTCCATTCTGTTAGATTAATTCTTCTTTTATTATTGGTAAAGCACTTGGTTCTACACTTCAACATGACAATGTGCTTTATAAATAAATTAGCCACAGTACTTGTCTAAGACATTTAGTAGAATTATTTTTAAATATTTGCTATCTTTTGCCTTACATTTCCTTGTTTTTCGTGTGTCTCTGAACGTCTCTGCACTGGCGCTCCCTTTCTCAAGCGCGTTCCCATAAAGCCTCCTTCTCAGCCTCTGTCATTATTTTCAAGGTGCCTTTCTCACCTCCTGTCCAGTTTTGTACTTTCTGTCATTCAAGGAGATTTTCTCAGCGTGCGTCTAACACCTTTACTCCTCCATATGCATCTCACACTCACACTTCCTCTTTTGTTATGTCATCAAACTGACCAATCACACCAAAGCCAGACTGGCCAATCACACCAAAGTCAAACTGGCCAATCAGATTGCTCTGAGGGACTGGACACACAGACCTTAGCATTTTATTATACAGTAGATGTTGTTGTTGTTATTAGTACATATCTAGATCACCTGACAAGGAATCTAACCCACCTACAAACACAATGGGCCAAAGATGTACTATTTATGTACACTATGTGACTCTTCAATTCCACCCGGCAGAGTAAACGTTAACATTATACAAAGTTACTGTCTGTTATACATACACTTTTATCATTCTTTAATTTAATATTGTATTCTTCTATTTTTTTTATCAGTATGCTGCTGCTGGAGTGTGTGAATTTCCCCTTGAGATTAATAAAGTATCTATCCATTGTGGTCGAAAGAACGTCACAAATACCAAAATAAAGGTTTGTGGACCGTCCCCGTATATTGTCGTACAGACAATAATGAACAAATGCAATAATTCAAAGTCCTGAAAGTACAATGAACAACTTTACTGTAACAAAATGGTGGTTATATAGCACAGCAAAACAGGTGACAGGAAATGGTTGGCAAATGGTGACGTTGCAGCAGGAACCGGAAACAAAGTCATTCTGAGGAGCCGGAAGTGAGGTGGTTTGTGGGTGCCGGAATTGACGTCATCAATGTTGGCCGGAAGTGACGTCATCGTGGCCATTTTGAAACCCGGATGTTGCGGGATTATTTTTCTTCTTGTTTTCTGTTGAGAAAAGAGAATTTAGGTAAGCACCACGTGACAAACCCTTATCTCGCGATGTTTTATTCACCTTTAGGCTCTTTGACTGCCTCCTAATCATACATGTGTGACACTATATTTTATTTAAAATTTTAAAAGTTCACTTCACGCGGAAAGGAGTTGAAAAGTAGAATCAGGCAGGCATTTATTAACATAGTCTTCAAATAACTGAGCATATAGAACTTGTGAACAGCTGAACGTCTGTGAGGGACAACTTCAGATTAGTCCTTCTGCTATCTTCTTCCTCAACTCTGTGGAGGGCTAATGGAGGGAATAGCTGGACTTAAAAATATAAGACACCTTACTAACATGGAATTCAGTCAATGCAAAGCAAGCATTAAAA
This sequence comes from Polypterus senegalus, assembly GCF_016835505.1. Taxonomy (NCBI): domain Eukaryota; kingdom Metazoa; phylum Chordata; class Cladistia; order Polypteriformes; family Polypteridae; genus Polypterus; species Polypterus senegalus. Next base: position 16,442,574 of record NC_053165.1, on the reverse strand, counting down.
TATATATACAAATAAAATGACCCAAAGACTATAATAGTGGTTGTGAGTGAATTACATTTCACATTTTAAAATAAGTTTGAGTCAAAGTGAATGAGTTACCAAGCAGCATAACTGATGCTAATAAGGAGGTCGCTGCACTTTACCTGTCTGATCCCCAATATCTGCAACTCTGTATTAGCCACTATATCTCACTATACAACTCAGATACTAATCCAGGCACAACAGCAGCACAACATTTATTAAGAGCACATTATTTCGTCTGTATAAAAAGAAAGAAAAATGTATTTATGAGGATTGATTGTTAATAATTAAAAGGAAGTGTGTAAATGGGATTGTACGCTACTGTGCAAAAAAATCAAATGTGGTTCATTTTTTTTGTGTGAGGCTTAATGTGCGAGTTCCCCCATTATTTCGGTTCTGCTCCAGTTATCTATTGATGAAGCTCTGCGATAAATATTAAAAGTTTCAGAAGAAACAGTCAAAATCTTCACATTCTCATCAATCACTTGTTCTGCAATTAAAATACATTAAATCTACTCAAAAGAGGCAAGTTGCCTCAGGGTAATGGGAAGTGAACCAAAATGACATCTTTTATTGGCTAACTGAACAGATTGCAATATGCAAGCTTTCGAGGCAACTCAGGCCCCTTCTTCAGACAAGCTGTAATACAGAAACTGGAGCCCCCTGTGTTTTCATAGACACCAGGACAGATACAGCATTGGAAAAACTTTAAGCGGGTCATCTTCAATAAATAGATAGATAGATAGATAGATAGATAGATGCTTTATTAATCTCAAGGGGAAATTCACATACTCCAGCAGCAACATACTGATAGAAAACAATATTAAATTAAAGAGTGATAATAATGAAAGTATAACAGACAGGCAATAACTTTGTATAATGTTAACGTTTACCCCCCATGAATGGAATTGAAGAGTCGCATAGTGTGGGGTCTCCTCAGTCTGTCAGTGGAGCAGGATGGTGACAGTAGTCTGTCACTGAAGCTACTCCTCTGTCTGGAGATGATCTTGTTCAGTGGATGCAGTGGATTCTCCATGATTGACAGGAGTCTGCTCAGCGCCCGTCGCTCTGTCACAGATGTCAAACTGTCCAACTCTGTGCCTACAATAGAGCCTGCCTTCCTCACCAGTTTTTCCAGGTGTGAGGCGTCCCTCTTTTTTAAGCTGCCTCCCCAGCACACCATCGCATAGAAGAGAGCGCTCACCACAACTGTCTTATAGAACATCTGCAGCATCTTATTGCAGATGTTGAAGGACGCCAGCCTTCTAAGGAAGTATAATCGGCTCTGTCCTCTCTTACACAGAGCATCAGTATTGGCAGTCCAGTCCAATTTATCATCCAGCTGCACTCCCAGGTATTTATAGGTCTGCACCCTCTGCACAGTCACCTTTGATGATCACGGGGTCCATGAGTGGCCTGGGCCTTCTAAAATCCACCACCAGCTCCTTGGTCTTGCTGGTGTTCAGGTGTAAGTGGTTTGAGCCGCACCATTTAACAAAGTCCTTGATTAACTTCCTGTACTCCTCCTCCTGCCCACTCCTGATGCAGCCCACCATAGCAGTGTCGTCAGCGAACTTTTGCAAGTGACAGGACTCCGAGTCATATTGGAAGTCTGATGTATGTTGGCTGAACAGGACCAGAGAAAGTCCAGTCCCCTGCGGCGCTCCTGTGCTGCTGACCACAATGTCAGACCTGCAGTTCCCAAGACGCACATACTGAGGTCTGTCTGTAAGATAGTCCACGATACATGCCACCAAGTATGAATCTACTCCCATCTCTGTCAGCTTGTCCCTAAGGAGCAGAGGTTGGATGGTGTTGAAGGCGCCAGAGAAGTCCAAAAACAATTCTTACAGCACCACTGCCTCTGTCCAAGTGGGAGAGGGATCGGTGTAGCATATAGATGATGGCATCCTCCACTCCCACCTTCTCCTGGTATGCGAACTGCAAAGGGTCGAGGGCGTGGCGGACCTGTGGCCTCAGGTGGTGAAGCAGCAGTCTCTCTATGGTCTTCATCACATGTGACGTCAGAGCGACAGGCCGGAAGTTGTGATACCTTTGGGACTGGGGTGATGCAAGATGTTTTCCAAAGCCTCGGGACTCTCCCCTGTTCCAGGCTCAGGTTGAAGATGCGCTGTAGAGGACTCCCCAGCTACAGCGCACAGGCCTTCAGCAGTCGTGACGATACTCCATCTGGATCCGCTGCTTTGCTGGCACAAAGACTCTTCAGCTCTTTGCTCACCTGGGCTGTTGTAATTGTGGGTTGGGGGAAACTCTCTCTTATGCTGGTATCAGCAGAAGAATGGGTGGAGGGTGCAATACTCCGAGGTGAGAGTGGGTTAGGGTGGTCAAACCTGTTGAAGAAGTTGTTCATTTGGTTTGCTCCCTCCACATCTCTCTCGATGGTGGCACCCAGCTTCGAGCTGCAGCCAGTGATAATCTTCATCCCATCCCACACTTCTTTCATGCTGTTATTCTGCAACTTCTGCTCCAGCTTTATCCTGTACTGCTCCTTCGCCACCTAGAGCTGGACTCGGAGTTCCTTCTGCACGCGCTTGAGCTCATGCTGATCACTGCCTTTAAAAGCCCTTTTCTTCTGGTTCAAAAGGTCCTTGATGTCACTTGTAATCCATGGCTTGTTGTTAGCATAGCAGCGTACGGTTCTTACTGGAACTACAATGTCCATACAGAAGTTGATGTAATCAGTTGTGTAGTCAACAATCTCCTCAATGTTCTCACTATGTGACCCCTGCAGGATATCCCAGTCCGTAGCTCCAAAGCAGTCTCTCAGAGCCTGCTCTGCCTCAGGGGACTACTTCCTGAATTAGGGTGTGGTTGTAGGTAGTGCCTTCACTCTTGGTTTGTATTGAGGCTGAAGTAGAACCAGGTTATGATCTGCTTTCCCAAGCGCAGGCAGCGGGAATGTCAAAAATTAACAGACCTCTCCAGCCTAAGATTCATATAGCAGGAATGGCCATTGGCAGGACCGTCTAAATGACTGGGCACAATGGATACTGGACAGACAATGTTTCTGATGTCTATGTAGGTTTCTCTTTTACTATCAAAGCAGGAGCTCCAGTCCACTACATTGCCCATTTATGTTGCTGAGAAGATGGCCCTGTGTATAGTGCAACATCATTTGACCCAGCAAAGTCGTTTGAAGCTTTTCGATGAGTTTTCTTTACAATGTGGATCTGTAATCAAATCGAGTGGATCAGTCCGAGAGATGTAAATAATCCTCATATCTCATCATACAACTCTTGTCTCTGTTTAAACCATGTTGTTAAACTTTAGCATCACTTTAACTCCCCATTCCTGTTGTGTCTTGAGGTTCTCTGTAAGCCCTGGAACTTTAAAATCCTTCTGACAGTATCCATGGTTGCTGACATGAGCTCCTATGAGAACATCTCTAGTGCCATATTTAATGTGGAGGCATCTGTGTAAGTTCATTCATTGGCGGAGTGCTTGCCCAGTTTCTCCCACATAGAGTGCAGTGTTGGGACCTTTCATACAGAGAATTAGGTAGACCACATTAGATGATCTGCAGGAAAATGATCTAAATATGCTGCAATCTTGTCGTCAGTGTGGTATAACTATATGATCTGAATTATAAATGTGAGCACATATTTTAAAGCTTTTCTGTAGGCAGGGAGATGGACGATTATCTGTTGGTTCACTCAGAGAGCTTCGGACAATTAGTTACTGCAGGTTTGGTGGTTGTCTGTTTGCCAGGATTGGAGGTTCTGGGAATGCGTCACTCACCGTGTCATCATCTTTTAATTTTGGCTGAAGTTCTTTTACAATTGTTCGAAATGCTTCAAGATGAGGGTTATAGGTGACAACAAGGAACAAGGGGGATGCAGTCCATTGTTTTTTATATTCCAGAAGGTATAAAACCAGACACTCCACCAGGGGCATCTGTAATAGAAATTTAATTCAAATTAAAACAAAAAATATATCAGCAGTTCAGAAAGAACCATGCAGTTTTAAATGCTGTTTATTGAACATTCACTCTCTTGGCACTAAAGCTGTTGTGGTAAATGATATAATATTAAGTACAAAATCTGATCTGTGTCTTCTTACTGAAACCTGGCTTAGTAAATGTGACACTGTTCTCCTAGCTGAGGCGTCACCAGATGGATACTCGTTCCTTCATAAGTCTAGAGATTCTGGTCGACGAGGAGGCCTTGGAATAATTCATTGTAACAAAATGCAAATCACTCCTAAAAATTTAGGCAACTTTACATCCTTTGAGGCATTAATTTTAAATATTAAAACAGATTCCAACACAATTATAGTGCTAGTCTACAGACCACCAGGGCCATATTCATTGTTCATGACTGAATTTAGCAACCTTCTGTCTGATTTGGCTATAAATTATGATCACGTAGTTCTGATGGGGGATTTTAATGTACACATTGATGTGGAAACTGACACTTTTAGCAAATGTTTTACTTATTTGTTAAATTCAGTAGGATTTTGTCAGATTGTCAAAGGTCCAACTCATAATCATAAGCACACATTAGATTTAATTTTAACTTACAAAGTTGAAATTCCAAATTTAAATATTACTCCATTAAATGTAGTTATTTCCGATCACTTCTTAATTACATTTGATTTAGTTCTGCCCATGCCAAGCACTCGCAGATTAAAACAAAGACAGTGCGACATCTAGATTGTAATTCTGCTTCAAAATTTATAGATACCTTGAGTAAGTCGAGTGTAATTGTGGAAAACCATTTAGATCAGTTAACATCAAATGTAAACGTGGAAAACAATTTAGATCAGCTAATATCACATTATAATGTGACCTTGAGAGATGCTCTGGACACAGTGGCTCCCCTAAAACAAAAGTGATCAAAGCACATAGAAACTCTCCCTGGTTTAATGAAAACACTCGAGCTCTTAAATTAGAGTGTCGAAAACTGGAGCGCAGATGGAGAACAACAAAGCTACATGTCTTTCAAATTGCATGGACAGAGAGTGTAATAAATATAAAAAGCCCTCTTTAAAGCTCGCTCAGAATACTATTCTACATTAATAGATAGCAATAATAAAAATCCTAGGGTACTTTTAGAGCAGTGGCTAAATTAACAAATGGGAATTCAGATCAACAGTGCAAAATACCAACAGATATTAGCAGTACAGACTTTATGAACTTCTTCAATGAGAAAATTAAAAATATAAGATCCCAGATCTCAGCATCACAGTACAAACCAAATACTAGCTTAGCAGACCCTGCCTCACATTGCATTCAGCACTTTAGTAATTTTAATCCTGTAACTCACCAGGAAGTCTTAACTTTAATTACTAAAATGAAGCCCACTACTTGTTCCCTAGATCCAGTGCCAACAAAACTAGTAAAAAGTGCAATGGATGTTCTTGCAGCCTATTCTAACCATTATCAATAGTTCATTACTGCATGGCACAGTACCTGATGCACTAAAAGTGTCAGTCATTAAACCTTTACTTAAAAAGTCAGACCTAGACCCACACATACTAAATAACTATAGGCCTATTTCAAATTTACCATTTCTCTCTAAAATACTAGAAAAGTAGTCGCCAGTCAGCTTCAGTCACACCTTACGCATTACAATTTATTTGAGAAATTCCAGTCTGGCTTTCGACTGGTCATAGTACAGAAACGGCACTAACACGGGTTGTAAATGACATTCTGATATCCTCTGATGAAGGAAATTCCACTGTAATTATGTTGTTGGACTTAAGTGCAGCATTTGACACCATTGACCATTCTATTTTACTGCACAGGCTAGAAAACGATGTTGGGCTTACAGGCCCGTGCTCGCTTGGTTCAGTTCTTATTTATCAAATCGATTCCAGTATGTACAGAAATGTGCTGACAGTACTCCATCATTATACACAGAAGTTCAATATGGTGTCCGCAGGGCTCAGTACTGGGACCTTTACTGTTTTCACTTTACATGCTTCCACTGGGATCTCTCATTAGGAAACATAATGTTAATTTTCACTGTATGCAGATGACACCCAGTTATACCTTTCATTTAAATCAAATGAAGTTTCTCCGATGTTGTCTTTAATTAGTTGTGTTAGTGAATTAAAGGAATGGATGAATGAGAACTACTTGTCTTTAAATACAGATAAAACAGAGATGTTAATTGTTGGAGGGAATGACGCTGATCACAGCAATATTTTGTCGTCATTTAACTCAGTTGGAATCCCAATTAATTTTACTGAATCAGCCCGCAATCTAGGAGTTATCTTTGACTCTAGCATGTCATTTAAAGCATATTACAAAGTCGTCCAAAACATGTTTTTCCATCTTAAAAATGTTAGGAAATTAAGGCTTTCTAAATAAACAGGATTGTGAGAAATTAATTCATGCATTTATCTCTAGTAGGATTGACTACTGCAATGCGGTGTTCACTGGCTGTTCAAACTGTTCTCTATACAGCCTCCAGTTAATCCAAAATGCGCTGCAAGAATTATTACAAGAACAAGAAAATATGAACACATAACCCAGTTCTTAAATCTTTACACTGGCTCCCAGTTAAGTTTAGGGCAGATTTCAAAATCCTCCTTTTAACATATAAAGCATTAAATGGCCAAGGTCCGCTTACTTGTCTGAACTTATCATGACTTACAAACCTGAGCACATTAAGATCTCAAGATGCCGGTCTGCTTAGGATTCCAAGGATTAATAAAATAACAGTGGGAGGTCGAGCTTTTAGTTACAGGGCCCCTAAACTGTGGAATGGTCTTCCTGCTTCCATAAGAGATGCCCCTTCAGTCTCAGCCTTTAAATCCCGGCTGAAGACTCACTACTTCAGTTTAGCATATCCTGACTAGAGCTGCTGATTAACTGTACATACTGCATCTCTGTTGTTAGTCATTAGCACTAAAACATAAGTAACATGATAATTATATTTGAATACTAACCCTCACGTATTCTGTTTCTTTTCTCGGTACCCAAATGTGGCAATTGGTGCCACGGCCCACCTGCCAAGTTGTTTGCCTGCCTATGGAAAAGTCATCCCTGATGGAGGATCACAGGAATCATTTGAAAGAGGGGTCCTTTCATCGGAGCAATGTTTCAGCCGTGGCATGGCCAAATGGGGAGGCAGCTAGATGGATGAGGTCTCCAGGACTCTAAAAATATCCAAACCTAATTATGTCATATCATCTACTGTTAAACCGTACTTCTAAAATTTTTATTATTATGCTGTATTAAGGAATTGTTCTGTTCTGTGTGTATTGTATTGTATTGACCCCTACTTTTGACACCCACTGCACGCCCAACCTACCTGGAAAGGGGTCTCTCTTTGAACTGCCTTTCCCGAGGTTTCTTCCATTTTTCCCTACAAGGTTTTATTGGGAGTTTTTCCTTGTCTTCTCAGAGAGTCAAGGCTGGGGGGCTGTCAAAAGGCAGGGCCTGTTAAAGCCCATTGCGGCACTTCCTGTGTGATTTTGGGCTATACAAAAATAAACTGTATTGTATTGTATTGTATTGTATTGTTGTCTCTGGGTATGGCAGTTGCTCCTCTTATTTGTTTTGGGGGTATATCCTTGTCTAATGAAATCTTGTCCAACCTCCTGCAGTTGCTTATCTCAGTCTGTCGAGTCTGAGCAAATACAATTGTAACGTATTGCTTGGCTGAAAATAATGGAGCACCTTATATGTTTTGGATGGCAGCTATCACTTATCAGGTATGCCCATCCATCTGTTGGTTTGTGAAATACACAAGGGTGTTGTTGTTGGTGTCAAGGAAGCTGAGTTCTGCTTTTGAGTAATTAAGCTTCAGCTTTAGGTTAGGATGGAAAGAATTGTTATTTGTTATGAAAGTGGAGGAGGTCCTTCTCACTCACAGTCCAGATTATGAAGATATCACCTATGTCAGCGTTTCTCAACTTTTACGTATTTGCGACCCAAGTTTTCATAACAGTTTTAATCACGCCCCCCTAATGTTTTTTTGAAAGGAGCCCACTAATGCCAATTTGTTCTTTTTTTAATTAATGATATAGATAGATAGATAGTGTCACACACGTGCGCATGGGAGGCAGCTAAAGGGCTTGAGTGAAGGCAGTTCTGAGGCATGCCGGGATGTGGCAGAGTGCACTGACTCTTTTTCTCCCTTTCCTGTAGACCATTACCAGGAGATTCCACCTGGCTCTCTTGACGTCACTTCCGGGACCGAGCCAATGGAAATAGACCTTACCAGCTCCGGCCCCTCTGATGTTACGCCCGGGTGTGATCCAATGATTGACGACCACGTACCAGATCCTTATGACCTCACTTCCTGTCTCCCCCTTTAAAAGCCTGCCCCTTTTCCCTTTTCCTCAGTCTTGTTTTGGACTCATTTGTATGCACTTCAGTGCTGTGTTTTTCTATAAAAGAATGACTTTGCAGCCAGGATACCAGATTATACGGGTGGCTGCCCCAAACCTTTATCTGAGTATGTCTCATTCTTGTGACGATAGATAGATAGATAGATAGATAGATAGATAGATACTTTATTAATCCCAAGGGGAAATTTACATCCTCCAGCAGCAGCATACTGATAAAGAACAATATTAATTTAAAGAGTGATAAAAATTAAGGTATAACAGACATACAATAACTTTTTTATAATGTTATTACTCCTCCTCCTTCCCACTCCTGATGCAGCCCACGATAGCTGATATATCATAGATGCATATTTTATTATACTTACTTAACTTTTATCGACATTTATCTAACTCTATATTTATTTTTCTAGTATCTGAATGTAGTTTAAGTTAATTTATTTTGGTTTCAATAGATGTATTTTTCATATTTTTATTGTTTTCTTTTTTTCACATCTTCGCGCCCCCCTTTTTGTTACTTTGTGCCCCCCTAGGGGGACCCGCCCCAGAGTTTGAGAACCTCTGACCTATGAAAATGAGATTAGTCTTGACAACAACAACATTTATTTCTATAGCACATTTTCATACAAACAATGTAGCTCAAAGTGCTTTACATGATGAAGAAAAAGAAATAAAAGACAAAATAAATAATTGAAATTAGGGAACACTACTTAACATAGAATAAAAGTAAGGTCCGATGGCCAGGGAGGACAGAAAAAACAAGAAAAAAATAAATCTGCAGGGGTACCGAGGTCATGAGACCACCTGACCAGCCCCCTCTAGGTATTCTACCTCACATCAATGCCCTCACAATCAGTCCTCGTGGTATTCAGGGTTCTCATGGAAGGACTTGATGATGATGGTCATGTGGGCTTCTGGCCTTTAATCCATCAATGTAAGGACATCACGGTGCTTTGATCAGGTGGTGGTGGTGCAGATCGTCACCACAGAAAACCGGAAAAGGAACAGAAGAGAGAGTAGGAGTTAGTACAGATTTTGAATATTAATACCATGAATAATAATGATAATTAATTGAATATACAGAGTATCAGGATTTAATTAAGATGAATCTGTGAGAAAGCCATGTTAAAGTAATGAGTTTTCAGCAGCGTTTTTAAGATGCACGTTGACATAAAATCCTCCTCCAATTAAGCCATAACAGGCTTGCATCGTGAGGTGAGCCCATTGCAGTAGAGGTCCGGTCCAAATAAGAATAAGAATGTGTGTCAGACTGAATTCTACCATTTGTATTGTGGGTAGATCAGGTTGTTTTAGACACATTTCGTATGCCAGTATGCCATCATCATGGGGGATGTTTATGTAAAGTGCCCCAACATCCATTGTACCTCACGGTAAGAAGCATTGCTCCATTATGTCATTTATTACAGGCTTACAGGCTGATAGGGTCGTGATTGACGTGTGTACAGAATACGGTGAAATTCTCACTCGTATGAAGCCATGAGAAGTGAATTGAACTACCTTACCTCAAAACTAACTGCCTTTTCAACTTTTTTATGTATTTATTTGCTAGCTCAACGTACTGTGTTTCTTTTGAAATGTATTTTATAAAGTTTGATAAAGGAGAAAATTATCAATGCTCAGCATACCTTTATTAAATTAGATCAGACTCGATTTAAACTTTATTAATCCCCAAGTGGAATTTCAAATTTATGCCACAGCAAAAACATGCGATACAAAGATGCCAGCTCAAAGTTCAATATAAGATGTGACAATGACACCACACTTAATAAAGTATTTATCTAATTACCAGTGCTCAACCTGACATAGACAGACGCAGGAGGCACACTTAACTGTATAAAAACACAAATGCTTTTATTTTCTTTATTCTTCACTTGTGGGCGTCTTCCCCATTTCCCACAGGCACACAACACAGTCCTGATGCACAAACAGCACACCTTAACACACTTCCCCTTTTTTCTTTACTCTTTCTCCTCCATACCTCCTGGCAAGCTTCGTCTTCCTCCTCCAGACTCACTCAGAAGTGCTCCAGGTGCTCATTGACCTAATTCTGGCAGCACTTCCGGGTGTGGTGGAAGAACTGTTCTCCAAGGCTAAGCAGAAGCTGCAGCACCCCTTGGCAGTGCCCCACCACCCCCACCGGATCCCAACAGGGCTGTATCCAACTCCATCTCCCATGAAACCCTGCTCCGACATGTTGATTACAACTGCCAGGAAAGGGAGAAAGAGCAGCTAGCACTACTAACATCAAGTTCATATATGTGTGTGTTAGTCCAATGAGTCAGGTCTACCCTGCACTCTTTATAGGAACAGAGCATGAAAATTCTTGTCTATAATTGAACACCCCTCGTATTTTTAATTTGATTTGATTTCTTGTTGATGGTTCTTTAATGTACGTAATATAAAAATATATTTATTGTCTTGCGGTTTGCTCCTCAAATATCCATCCCCATATCTGAGTATAAGAGAAAGTCTAGGGGAGACCACTCCAGATTTTTTATATATGGCCCAGTAAAAGTTGTAAATTACATTTTTTTAGTTTGTACCCCATGTAAATTTTTTGCCTGGGTGCAGAATCCCAACAGAAGAGTCCTCATCCCAAATCATAACTTTCTGTTTGCCTGGTCTTCCCTCAGTCTTCTTTTGTCTTTTTGATGCCGACTGTGCTATTTCCTTTTGCTAAAAAGTCAGCTTGTCAGGAGAGTTCATTTCTTATCTTTAATCTCACAGGCCTTCATAAGGCACTGTAAAATAAAAAGAAATACCCCCCTTTTGATCATTTTCAGAATCCACTCATTAAAATACAGGGTGGTGGGATGCCAGAGCCTCCGTAGTGGTATGCCAGTCCATAGTTAGCACTCAGACGTATTAATGGACCCCTTTCAAATGGAAAATTTCACAATGCCAATGCTACACACACCCTCACCAGGCAAGGTGTTAAACCAAAGTTCATGATTATGAATATTACAAATCACAATGTACAGTTCTTATGGTACATCAATGCTTTTCAGACATGTCCACATTCACTGAAAAAGCATAACATTGATGTTGTTCATTCAACGTAACTTTTCTCTTTCAAGCAACTTAAGATTAGTCATTTAGTGTTGTAGCTGGAAATATTTGGTTTCAGATCTCAATCAATGTAAAAAAAATGTGTACCAAAGTAAGTTATGGTGGAGGGAATAAACATCCATCCATTTTCTAACCCGCTGAATCCAAATACAGGGTCACAGGGGTCTGCTGGTGCCAATCCCAGCCAACACAGGGCACAAGGCAGGAACCAATCCTGGGCAGGGTGCCAACCCACCGCAGGACACACACAAACGGGCCAATGTAGAATCGCCAATCCACCTAACCTGCCTGTCTTTGGATTGTGGGAGGAAACCGGAGCGCCCGGAGGGAGCGAACCCAGGTCTCCTAACTGTGAGGCAGCAGCGCTATCACTGCGCCACCGTGCCGCCTGGGAATAAACATAAAAATCCTATTTCAGTAACCCTAATATTTGAGGTTGTTCGTGTGTTGTGTTTGAGCGGCCGTTTGTATTTTCTTCTGGTCGAACTTTCCAGCGGGCTGGCTTTCCAACTGCCAAAAAAGAAGAACACTTTTCCAAGTGGAGTGGAGTGGAGTGGACGTGGCTATACAGGTCTGGTCATTTTCAGCAGCAGACTTTTATAACGGAGGATTTCTGGTAAGTAACCCTGCTTCTCAACTGTTCATTTTAAGTATAAGGACTCGTAATAAAACATA